>NC_142929.1:140677715-140687715 GCF_046866305.1 Octopus bimaculoides
TTTCAATGGTCTTTTATGGGTACCGTGTCTGTAAGGCGATACTTTGCCTAAAATCCTCCATGTCACGTTGAAAGGCTGGGCTTCATTCTCCTTTAAATGCCGGACGTATTTTGCCAGGCTCGTCTTTGTCCTATTTTCAGGGTACCTAAAAAATTTTTTATGCGAATACAGTCTGGTTTTGAAAGAATTTTCTGTAGCCCCTGTATATGTTCTATAATCATGCGAGCCTTCTATCAGGACTTTGGCCCTATATACGATGCCCTTTTCTAGACATCTTCCTTCCAACGGACAGGAGGTTGGGTCTTTGGAATTACAGGTCTTTGTAAGCTGGTCGGCATTATTTTATTGTTGTGCTGGTTGATTAAAGAGGCGAATTTTTTGCAGCAAGAATAGCTAATCTTAAGCGTTCTTCTATTAAATATTCTGTAAAACTTATGATCAGGTTGAAAGTGCCTAGTGACCAATTTTAAGAATTCTTTACCTATATTCGTTCTTACGGCCATATTGGAAACCAGGTTGAACCACAAAACTTTCCAAGTCCATTGTTCTACGTGCTGGGCTGCTGCCAGCATTAGATTGGGTGTACTGGATCCTCTCAGAGAATCCACTATTCCTAAAGCACTATCATAATACGTTGCCGCGTTACGGAATGTTGCTTCGTCTGCAGAAATTGACGAAATTCATTTACCTAAGTTACTAACTAGGTTTCTAAGAATAACAGGCGGATGGTTGGATTCTCTGCTAATATAGGATAGTTTGTCGTTTGGTTTACGGTAAGGCTTAAATATATTCGAATCCAAGTCTAAATTTACGTCAAAGAAATCTACATTTTTTAGGTTGGTATCTACCGTGATCCGTAAACCTATCCTTTGGAAGAAAGTTATAAGAGCCTTCCTGAGCTTATCTAGTTCGTGGCCGTTTAAATTATGGGTGACTATAAGACCGTCATCACTATATAATCCTGCATCTATAAACGGAAATTCCTGTTTTAGATAATGCAGAATGTAAGCCCCTATAAGCGTGCACAATTCCGCCCCGTCGTATGCCCCCATCGGTACATCGAAAAGAGAATCTTCACTCTTTTTAATCCAGGTGGATCCTTCATGAAAAAGCAGTGATTTTCTTGCGTGCATTATAATGTCACTTTCCGAGCTATCGATGTTGACATACTTCTTGGCGAATTCTAATGCTTTCAGGAGCAAAGGTCTGGATATTGATGGGTAAAAATCAACAATATCTAACTGCGTAAATTTGCAGCTGTGCTAATTACTAATCCCCTTAAACCAATCTATAACTGACTTATTATTTTTGCAAATCCGTAAATTTAAATCACTATCTAACTTAATTAAAATCCGGTCTAAAATATATTTGCTAATAATCCCAATTTCAGTCTTTGCAGGATTAATTAATCTACATTTGGGGTTTCTATTAAAATTATCTTTATGGTGTTTTAGGGTGACAAAAGCAGGTCGGGGAGCTAGGTATTCTCTTCTATCGCTAATCTTAAGACTGTTAGCTATTCTTCTTGCTTCTAAATTCACCTCTTTATATAAATTTGTGTGGTCTTTTTTGTATGTGTCAGTGATGCAATTCGAAATTAGGCGCTTGTAAACATCCTTGTCAACCGCATATAAGTTTTTAGTATTATCGGAATTAACGAAGATCTTGTTCGAGTTATTGATTTCTGTAATTTTTTCTTAAGGAAGATGTCTAGAAAAGCGTATCGTATATAGGGCCAAAGTCCAGATAGAAGGCTCGCATGATTATAGAACATATACAGGGGCTACAGAAAATTCTTTCAAAACCAGTCTGTATTCGCATAAAAATCCTTTTAGGTACCCTGAAAATAGGACAAAGACGAGCCTGGCAAAATACGTCTAGCATTTAAAGGAGAATGAAGCCCAGCCTTTCAACGTGACATGGAGGATTTTAGGCAAAACATCTCCTTACAGACACGGTACCCATAAAAGACCATTGAAATGTGATCTTTGTTTATTGGAAAAAATGAATATCTTATTCCAGGATAAGAAGGCGCTAAACCAAAGACGCGAACTTTTAAATACATGTAGGCATGCGTCCAAATTTAACATGTCTGCATATAATATTCCATATGGGTAGTGTAATTTTTTGACTATGTTCGACTCATTATAACCATTGTGCAATCTGACTATTGGATTGGTACCGAATTATAAATGATTTATTTAGCGTTGTAAGAATTTTGTAAGGACCCCTACGTCAGTTTAAGAAAACCTTCGTCTGTTATATACATAATTTTTCTTCTCCCTTGTTTTTACTTTTTACTTCATTCTATTCTATTTATTTTTTTAAAAAAACGCTTTGTATTCCTTTATGCATGTATTTTCGCCTGGTTTTAACTTTTATACACCCAGCGGTTTATTAAGACGTTGGCTGCATATATACACTGAGATCTAATGGTTTTTTTATGTAGATGTCTGTATAGTAACAACATTTACGTATTCATATGCGTGTACCTGCGCTTACATATAGGGCCTGGGTTTGCACTTGTGCATATGCTGCTATGATTTCGTGCGTATATTTTTTTGTGTATACATGGTAAGAGTATATGCTTATATTTATTTATACATACATGCATCTATATTATTATGTGTGCGTATGTGCGATTAGGTTCACACTCACATATACTTGAATGTGTGCATACGCATGTATACGGTTATGATCGTAAGTATTTGCGTACATATCAACATATGTATCTATATACGTGATGCTATATACATTTTTGTATACACATATATACGCAATCTAAATTTTATGCACGTTTACTATATACATATGTTCTTGCTTGTTTTCTCTCTCTACTTCTTCCTTCCTATTCCCAGCCTTTCTCTCTTTTCTTCCTTTGCTATCTTTCTTTTTTCCCTTTCTTTCTTTTTTCTCTTTATTTCTTTCTTTCTTTATTCTCTTTCTTTCTTCTTTTCCTTTCTTATGACAACTGCATTCCCCCGCCACCCTCTTTCCTACATTTAACGCTATTATAGATACGTTACTCTTTACTCCTCCACTCCATAGCTTAAGATACAATTTTTGTTACCAGCGCATAGGTTTTTTCACGCGCAAACTTAAATGCGTGTGTGTGTATATGTGTGTAAATTTGTACTTATGTATATATCTGTGCCTTGTAAATATAGGCCTATATACGTAGATTGTCTGTGCGTATGCAACTGTGTATTTCGATGTATATGTTTATATATAGATATATATATGTTGTGGATAGCCTTGTATACGTACACGCTATTCTAATTTTATTTTATTTTATTTTATTTTATTTTGAATGCAGCGTATACTTTATTTTATTGATTTGATTTTAATGTGTTAATTCGAATATAATTAATTATTTACAACATGTATTTTGAGCCCATTTTTCTATTTAAGGTTTTCTTCTATATTTTTTTTAAATAGGATGAATCTATATTAAATTTATTTGGTCTGTGCATTACGCATCCATGACCGTTATTTGAAACGAGCAATCCATAACCGTTATTTGAAACGACCAATCAAGCGAATCCATATGTTTTAAATTTTATATTACTTTCGATTGCATTGTTATTCTTTCTCCATTTCTAACAAAAAAACTGTCCGATGAACGGGAACGTGAAACTCAGAGTAACAGTTTTTTTGTTATATTTCTGCTGCTTTTAAATAAAGCATATTACTCTACCTCTGGTATTTGAGTACTCTATTTTCCATCTTGTTGCACATTTCATGTGCTTACTCCGGTATATATATATATATATATATATATATATATATATATATATATATATATATATATATATATATACACACATGTTTATATAAATACAGTCTACATTTAAACAGATAAGAGATGACCATCATAGGACACCTAACACACTAGAAGGAGTAGCCAAAATCCAAACAACGATTAGGGGTAATTTCGAAGGGAATGAAAAATAAAAAAACATTTACCATCTATTTCCTGAACCATGGTTTCGAACTCTAATTAGCAAACAAAGTGATCTTCAAAATGCAAACATATTTCATTTTATATATTTGTAATTTGTATTGAGTGTAAATTAAAACAACTGTAGGTAATATCAATTAATGAATTGATTTATATCCATTAAATCTCTCCTTCTTCTTAATAATATTTGATATGTATAATACATTTATTGAAGGGATACTTCGTAGTATAATACAATGGGACGGAACCATCCCTACGAGAGGTTTATATATTCTCGTGGTGACTATATGTATGCATATATATATATATATATATACATACATATATATATATATATATATATATATATATATATATATATATATATATATATATGTGTGTGTGTGTGTGTGTGTGTGTGTGTATGTGTGTGTGTGTGTGTGTGTGAGACAGCCTATTTACTCGATCCCACTTAATTTTGATATTTTTCATCCAATTTCGTTCAGGCTTGGCACATGCATCACTTATGCTCCACGGATTGCACTACACTCTTCAGAGTTTTCACTTATGGAGTAATACTGAGTAATGAGGCTTCTTGGGTCAGAAAAACTTCCTCTCCATTCCTGCATTTTGATGGCTATTGTGGACTAGACAAGAGTGGTAACACTTTGCGAAGTACCATTCAGAAATTGATTGCCTACCTTACATTTGTATCCACACATTTGACACTTACATTTGACACTTACATTTGACATACCTTACATTTGAGACTCCCACTAACCCTGCCATTTACAACGGAGGTCTTCCTCTCTTAGAAGATTTGGGTATGGCAATTCGAGGTCAACGATTGGACGCTTATTCTCTCAACTCTCCAAACAGAAATGAAAAGGCCTGTCCCACTTGCCTCATTCGCAGAGAAACATCCTACAACATCCTCAAATTTAAGCAGTACATTGCTGACAACGAGCCCATTCTGACTTCCGATCAAGCTGACGTATACAATTTCGTCCTCGGAAACACCTACACACACACACACATTGGTTGAATTATACTCTTAGACGCACGCGGTGGAACTGGAAAAAACATTCTTCCTGAATCTTCTTGCGATGTTGCAGCATAATGGTGACCTTGATATTGCTGTTACCTCCTCAGGAATAACTTCGACATCAAGAAAACCGAACGTGCCACATAATGCATTCCTCGGACGAAGTGACAATTTTGAGAAAGTGCAAACTCATTGTTTGGCATGAAGAAACTATGTCCCACAAATGTTCCCTAGAAGCACTTGATAACACAATGAGAGACCTTAGATCGAACGGAGGTGCGATTCTACGTTTTGCCGGAGATTTTCGACAAACTCTGCCTATTATACTCAAAGGCATATGCAATGATGAACTTAATTCCTGCCTTAAAAAATCCCTCCTTAGGTTGCATGTCCAATCGAAACAACTAACCAGCAACATCAGATCACTCCTACATACTGGTCAGCCTACAACCCAGTTTTCGGAAATGCTCCTTAAAATTAGTAATGGACAAATTACGTCGGACGATAACTAATACATTGACACTCCCACGATCGACCATACTGTCTCCATCCCTGATGACATATGTTTAGCCGCTTACCCAGATCTTACAATGGAATACATAAAATCAGTCGGGCTTCGCAGCAAGGCTATTCTTGCACCTACAGATGCAGCTCTCAACACGCTTAACTAAGACTTAGCTACCTTCTCAAGAATGTTGTTACAGATCACTTGACACCATTAACGATCTCAATCAGGTTACACACTTTCCAACAGAATTTCTGAACTCCCAAGATCCTCTAGGACTCCCTCCCCATCAATTTCACTTAAAGTCGGTTGCCCTGTCATCCTCCTACGCAATCTAAACGCACCCACACTATGCAATGGAACTCGCATTGTAGTCGAACAAATGATGAACCCCGGCATAAACGATATCGTTTTTTCATTCCGAAAATTCCGCTAACTCCAACAGACTGCTCCTATCCTATGCAGATATTTCAGTTCCATCTCAAACTCAGCTTCGCCATGCCAATTAACAAAGGACAGAGTCAGTCGTTGAAAGTTGTTGGATTGGACGTTCGCTCGTCGTGCTTTTCATAGGGACAGTTCTACATCGGTTGTTCCAGAATTGGCCATCCAGACAACTTCATGTATGCTACTGAAAGAAAAGCAAACAAAATAAAAAATAAAATGTCTACAAAGCAACGATGTAGTAGTTGTTGCTCTACTGCAATCTGCACATCTACGCCAAACTGTAGCCGTTAGCAATCAGACTTCCTGCAAGTAATTCATTGATATTATGATTCACTTCCCTGATTGCTGTTAACAATAGATTACCTTCAAGAGCAGATGTTCATCAAGAGGACACACACTGTCCAAGGTACCACGGAATGGAACAGAACTCGGATCCATGATCTGGGAATTAAACACTTTACCACACAGCCGTGCCGCACTCATGACTTTTGAAAGCAAATTCAATAGCTATGTGTAACGATGGCACAAATGTACTAGTTGTAGTGGACATTATTTTAAACAGCATCTTTTGCTGAGGAACAGTTCTGCTTATGTTTAAACGCACGCTGTTTGCACATAAGCATTCTCTAACATGTATTTTTGTACATGCCATTATTCTATCTGTGTGTTTGCTATAGATTTTTGCTTTTCTTTATCATACAAGGCTTTCATTGAAAAAAGCTTCAATGCGGTTGTGTCAGGTATTACGAGAAAAATAACTACATGACACAAAACGCCTCAGGTAAGGTATAGTATCTCTAATGCCTCCTGCAATTGCGATTTTATTTCATGGCCTTCCATTTATCATTTACAACTAACTGCTCAAATTTGTGTTCAAAAAAACTTTATTCATTACCTAAGTTGCTTAATACCGTATCATAAACTGCTAACGAAAATGGTAATTATATATTTTACGTTTATCAACTTGAAACGACTTCTAATTGCGGGCTAAGTCAACTTAAACCGTCCAGAGGAGTGCACCATTATAACAAATTACACCGTCTAAAGGACGGGTGCATTTGCATGTGTATATATTAAATTAGTTTAGAGGTTGTTAACCTCGTAAAGGGATGGGTTCCTCCAAGGAAATACTGGTTCAATATTTTGCTATAATGAATCCATAAACGTATAAAACATCCAAGGGTATATTCGTTTCCCTCTGAAAAATATTATGCTTAGGTTATATGAATTTAATATTTACTTAAAATTTACTGAGTATTAAGTGAATAACTTCCCAATCTCCATTTTCCTTTTCTTCTTTTATATATATATATATAAATAGATAGATAGATAGATAGATATATAGATAGATAGAGATATATGTCTGTATTTAAAAAATTCTCTTTTCATCATCAACTCCTGTTTCCATTAGATCCATAAATGATTCCCTTACTTATTTTACTCGTAATTCATTACTTTTCCTCTAACAAGATTATCATCACAGTCATAATGTTCAGCTGGCTCCATTTCTTCAGTGAACCCGTTTCATGTTGGCTGGAAAGAACATTCAGAAACTAAAAATCAGCGTGATTTTTGTTCAGAGAAAATACAAAAGGTTGCTTGCAAGTTAATCGAGTTTATTTACGAGCAGGTCCATTATATTGATTTACAACAACTTTTAATGATTATTTTCGTCTTCATTGTGTAGTTATATGTTTGATTTATGGCCTGTTTTATGAGTCTCGGACTGAAGCCTTCATCGTTTACACATTACATCATTTACCGAAAGCAACGAAAAATTGGGCATAACATTTGTTTTTTTTTTTACTAATTGAACAGGTCGTTGAAATTGATAAACACGGTAGCAGAACTGTTCCTCAGCAAAAGATACTGTTTAAAGTAATGTCCACAACAACTAGTACAGTTGTGCCATCGTTGCACATAGCTATTGAATTTGCTTTCAAAAGTCATGTCTGCGGCGCGGCTGTGTGGTAAAGTGTTTACTTCCGAGAACATGGATCCGAGTTCTGTTCCACTCCGTGGTACCTTAGACAGTGTGTGTCCTCTTGATGGACATCTGCTCTCGAAGCAGACGTACTTCTAAAGGATACAGCTTGGATATTAGAGCTTTCTACATTCTAGATACACCAGTGGTGCCCCAGCATGACCGCAGCTTTGAAACTGAAACATTTTGAAGAATATATGTATGTGTTTTTGCGTGTGAGTGTGTGCGCATATATATATATATATATATATATATATATATATATATATATATATATATATATATATATATATATATACATATGTATGTATAACAAAGGGTGTCAAAACACCTACAATGCTAGAAATAAGAGCTAAAGTGCTTTGATACTGGAGTCAACGCACACATAATTGTATACTTACGTATAAAATTATGTGCGCTGACTACAGTATCACAACACTCTAGCTCTTATTTCTAGCATTGCATGTGTTCTAGCACACTCTGTCGTATTTAATGACAATTATACTTTTCCCTTTTCGTGATACATTGCTAAGCTGCTGCCTAATTTAATTATATATACATACATACTTGTATATATGAATACTTATTGATACATCTGTATATATACACCCCTATATACATATGCATATGTGTGTGTGAGGGATAATTTTGCACACAAGTGTGTGTTTTGTGTGATGTATCTGCACATTAACCTCTGTGATCGCATTCCAGTGCAATTAAATAAACACGAAATGAAGATACACATGCTGCTCTTATTTCTTACGAATATTCTGTTTCGGAAATCATAACTAAACATCTGCCACTAATATAAACAAAGATTAATGAGGTATTATTGGGAACTTACAGTTCGATTCGATGTCTGTAAAATGTAGCCTCGAATTTCAGATAAAATATTATGCCGCATTCTGTTGAGCAAGAATTAATCATTCCAAGTTTCATCGCCAATATTTTTTGGTGAACATACACAGAAATACATTCGAAGTAAAACGTTGATAAATATTTGTAGCTGTAGTTGTTCGCAACAAGCACAATAGCTTGTATATAAAAAATACACTGAAGATTACTGTTAATTGTGTTGAATCAGTTGGATTAGTTCAAGAACGCTGGACGACAGAGGAAAGAGGAAGTAAAACGACAAGAGAGAAAATGAAGGCCGCAACTACCGAAGTCTCAACCACGGATCCCTAATGGGGTTTGCAACAAAGACTTCCATGCAAGAATCGACCTCATTTGTCATCAGAAGCATGATCATGGACAGAGGGAACGAAGTGGTCAAGAAGAAACCAAATGAATTACCGGAAATACGATAAAACGCTGACGAAGGTATTTCGTGAGGTCTAGCTCAAAATCTATTGATGTGAAATGAATTTCTTGTAAAGGAATGTGCAAATTCACCATGAGTTAGTACATCAATGCCAAGCGTGCTGCTTGTGCCCAGTAGTCGAGTTACGCTAATGAAATCGAGAGAGAAATGACACTTTTACAATTATGAGGATTATCATAATGAACACACAAATTTTTCTAGTAATATATATCCGGGTCAATAAATCAAGTACCAGTTGCGTACTGGGGTTGATCTAATAGACTGATCACCTCCCCCAAAAATTCGGGCTTTGTGCCTAGAGAAGAAAAGTATCCACATGTATTTAAAGTTATGTATTAGAAGTATAGCTGACGCGAACGAAGTGTGAACAAAACAATACTTCCATTTTGCTTTCTTTCGTTCTATACCACGACTCGCCGTAATGTGTGAAACATCGATATTATTCTGAAGCATTTTACTCGAAAAGCAGTATATATTTTCATAATTTAAGACAGACTAAGATAAGATCTATTTAAAAGTAAGTATTAAATCCACTATAAATGTCGAAATGATAATAGCTTGCAAATATATGATAGAATGGAAATTGATACTTATATTGCAATAAAACACGAGTAAAAGACAATTACGGAAGGGAAATGTTTAATGCACAAACAATGACACAAATTATGTCAGAAAATTGAAGAGTTGTTTCTTAATAGAATCTGAAGAAATATTAAATATGTCAATTGAGATCTCAGAAGAAAGAAACTCTATCT
>NC_142929.1:140692715-140722715 GCF_046866305.1 Octopus bimaculoides
CAAAGATCCCAGCAATGCCATCGCGCTTCAGGATCAGTTACTGCAACAGCTTGGGATTCAGGGGCCCACAGCTTTTTAATATTCTCCCAAAGAGCCTGAGGAATCTGCACAAAGTAGATGTAGGAGTTTTTAAATCAAAGCTGGACCTCTTCCTATCGAGAGTCCCAGATGAACCTACCTCGCGGCAGGAGGTGCAAATGAGGGTTGCTAAATCAAACTCCATTCTTCACCAAGTGCCACATATTGTAAGAGGGTCCCTGTAATAACAATGTAGCAACACGGTGGTGCATCAGCATGGCCGCAGCTCTAAGCTGAAACTTTAAATATATATATATATATATATATATATATATATATATGTATATATAAAATATATAGTTTTAGGGAAAATAAGCAAGTTTCAAGAACTCATCGATGAAAATCCACTATCACATATAGAAAAAACTATATATTTTATATATATTTTATCTATAAAGCTCAACTTGATTTAAATTTTTTATAAATTGGTTTTAATTGAGTTTTTACCTGTAATTTTGGATTTTGTCCCTAATATATATATATATATATATATATATATATATATATATATATATATATATATATATATATATATGTATATATATATATGTATATATATATATATATATGTATATATATATATGTATATATATATATGTATATATATATATATGTATATATATATATGTATATATATATATGTATATATATATATGTATATATATATATGTATATATATATATATATATATATATATATATATATATATATATATATATATATATATATATATATATATATATATATATATATATATATATATATATATATATATATATATATATATATATATATATATATATATTTGCATCGTCGTCCCTTGTTTCGAGCTGAATGTGAGGTATCTAAGGTGCAAAAGTTCTATATGCAACACGAATAGACATATTGTCATATTGTCAAGGCAGTGAGCTGGCAGAAACGTTAGCACGCCGGGCGAAATGCTTTGCGGTCTTTCATGTCTTTACGTTCTGAATTCAAATTCTGCGGAGGTCGACTTTGTTTTTCATCCTTTCGGGGTCAATAAATTAAATGCCAGTTGCGTACTGCAGTCGATCTAAGCAACTGGCCCCCTTCCCCCAAAATTCGGGCCTTGTGCTTAGAGTTTGATTTAGTGCCTCATGCTATGTCAATCTAAGCTTTTCTTACACACACACACACACACACACACACAAACATATATATATATATTCGCCATGTTAGATCGCTGACCACATGGTCTGCTATGTAATCGCTCGTATAGTTACGAATTGCACTAAAAGCTACGTTGGAGCACACAATATGGTTCTTAGGGGAAATGAGATTCTAAATGATGGAAAAGAACTCATGTTCATCGCCTGAGGTCGATGTGCTAATCGTCACCACCAGTGAGTCCATTTATTTTTAGACCATTCTTCTCCTTATACTTCTTTTATTTATAATCCAATAAGATTGCTGAAAAGTTCCTGGCTTTGTGTAAAAGAAAAATACAGGAGCATCAGTTAATTATTCAAATTATTCCCCTCCCAGACTTACACACTTATTGCCGCTGGCTTTCAGTTTTTCTAAGTCCTGTAAATGTTTGGGCCTCCAAACAGGCCTTTACGTGATACTCTTAAAGCCAATAATTTTCCAGCACCCCATTGTATATTAGCGTGAAGTATGTGTTTGGCACTGAATGTAAAACGTGTTGGAGGATTGATTAAACCTATAAATTAAATGGTTGTTTGCCACGAATCATATCACTTCCTATTTCTATCGGTAATTACCGAAATGCCAACATGGATATGGTTGTTGTTATTGTTGTCACTGCCCTCGTGGTTTCGGCTGTTTTGTTTGTTATTTATCACAAGGATAAATGATTTGAAGTAGGACTACGATAAAAAGTATTCGAAGTTTCATCAACCATGTATGTTTTCAAATATATTGTATCTTAATGTGTATAATCCTCTATGTATTCGATTTGATGAGATTTGCAGCTGTGATTTCAGGAAGAATTTGGCAGTGATTCCTTGCATGTCGAGTTCTAGTGTAAAATTCTCTCGAACTCCCATTGTGGACTAACGCGAACATATGCGTCAGTTTCTGTTACTTGTGAAGTCACACAACTTTCATTGTTCGTTCTAGTCAAGATGTCAAAACATCTAGTTAACAATCTCGTGTACAGTGTAGGGTTTCTCCAAGAAACGCTGTGCATTCTCTCAAAACAGCGGCGTGTAATCTCGCCAAGTGTAGACAACGGTGAACAACATTGGTCAAATTCCTTCTACGTATCTGCGTTTCAGACATTGAAATAGCGTGAATTTAATAAAAATGCAATTATACCAAAGTCTCGATAATGGCCATATATAAAACTGTTTTGAATAAATACGTGATTATTGCTCGATGCAAATCAGTAACGCAACATGTGAAAAGTAGAGTAATTAAATAAAAAATAGAAACAGATAGGAAGACAGATACAGAGAAATCACTCAGTGAAATTGCTTCCTTACAAAATTTAACGAACTTTGCTTCACCATTATGCAGTAATTTGAATGAATTATCATGTTTTAGTGACAGTTCTTGCGTGTATGTGCGACTGGGGATACATTCAAGCTAAAAAAAAAAATGTCTTCAGTATTGATTAATAAAAAATAATAGAAAGCAAGTCAATATATTTTCAAGTAATATTCGGATTACAGAATATTATTCAGAAAGAGAACGTCTCTGTGTTTCATTGAAATAAAACCAAAACCTCAGTAAAAATAACAGGAGCATTAACAATTTCAACATCTAAGTCTCTAAATAATATATTATTCAATTCTAAATATTCTAGTCACAAGAGGCATCAAAACCCCCATTCAAACTTTTTTTTATTTATTTATTGGACATGATGCGGTTGAGAGTCAGTGCAAACTTATTTTCTGCCGATAAATGGATCTGTTGGATATATCTAAAACGTTGCGGGACCGCGGTGGAAGATTCGACGAAGTGTTCAGTAATGGAAATAAGTACGCGGAAAGCATTAGGTATAACGAGAGTGTTGGATGGACAGAGTAAGTAAACTACCATAACATCGGATCTGAGGTTGTTAAAATATACGAAAATGAGATATGAAGAAGAAATAACTATTCAGAAAATTAGTTGTAGAAATGAGTTGGCAATTATGCCATTTTTAACCAACCGAAGTATCTTTCTTTAAAAGCGCGCTAATTGTTGCGTTCAGCAGCGCAATTTTGCGTACAGTGCTTACACACGTGCATGAAGAGTGGAAAGAATAGTCTTATCCACAGAGCTAATGAGGGAGCGTCTATATTTTCACTCGAAAAGCTAGAATTTGTAGCCAAGCATTTCGGCATCAACGACATTGTGTCTTAGAAAGTAAATGTTGGTAAATGTGTTTATAAGTGCCACGGACATAAGATAAGGCAAGATAGTCACGGTTGGAAGGTTTTATATAAGCCTGTTCTATGGGGATCGATCAGGGTCGAACAACAGAAACAACAGTACAACACTAACAAATTCAACTGGAAGAGTGTGTGATCTCTGAGAAACGCTGAGGAGGTATTTAGGAAACTTGCTCTTCCAAAACCCACTGCAATCAGACTTCATAGAAAAGAAAAACACGTGAAAAATATAAAATATTCATATAAAACGCAAACACATTCTTATTAAATAAATTGAAGCAGAAAATTAAGAATTATTATTGGTGCCATGTTTGAAAATAAACAAATTCAATAAGCAGAATCAGGGAAGAAATCAGGCTGTTCTGATTAACAAATATATTGGTAATAGCGAAGAAGCATGAAATCATGGTTGGTGGTAATTTCAAAAGGTGCAACAATTTAATTACTTTTCGGAGTGTTTATATTCCTTGTGAATTCTTTGAATATATTGGTACATTTTCCTTCTTATATCTTGCAAATTCACACGCACGCACGCGCGCGAGCATAAACCAGTACGCACACAGGCTCGCACGCATATACTGATATTTGTTTTTATGTTCAGTTATAATAATAATTTCACATTAATATGATGGGTTACTCTGTAATTTATTATTCATGTACAGGGAGTTCGAAGTTTTGGCCAAGTAAGCCATCGTCAGACTGCGATGTCTTACAGTTAGTCTTACCCTCATATACTCTCTATTGACTTAAGAACATCTTTGGTTTTGTGGACCTGAGTGATGTGGTAATTAAGTTTTTATAGTTGGTTGTAATGTAGAGGTGTTTCGGAAGGATTCACGGTCCTCGAACGTTTTTAAGTATGCTGACCACCAGCTGAAAGTGATATTGTTTAATAATATTATTTAATAATATTAATTTCTACCATTATTATTTAATTTCATATATCAGTGTTCTCTAGCCAAGTGATTCACTGCTGAATATCATTCATTTGCAGTTATTTTCTGTTTTGACGCGGAATTTAAATACATGACACTGGAACTCCATACGTTCGTATCCTTTCACGGAGACGGGTGGTGGCAAGTTCCGTTATTGTATCAACACCGATTTCACTGAGGAGACAGAGACAATTATTGAATTTTTCATGTCGAAACGTTAAGGTATATAATTAAGTGATATGTTTTTTTCTTATTATTTGTCTAGCTCGTAAACATCTGGCGTGTTACTAAGTTGAGAACACAGATTTAGTGACAAGATGGTTTGATGTCTATTTATAGCATACAAGGGATCCACATAGTGGTCTCTCATATTCTTTATGTTTAACTAGACTTCACGGTCCTCAGACGTTTTTAAGTATGCTGAGCACTCCTTTATTCTTTTACTTGTTTCAGTCATTTGACTGTGGCCATGCTGGAGCAGCGCCTTTAGTCGAGCATATCGACCCCAGGAGGTTTTCTTTGTAAGCCTAGTACTTATTCTATCGGTCTCTTTTGCCGAACCGTTAAGTTACGGGGACAAGCGATGTTGAGGGACAAACACAAACACACAAACATATACACATACATACACACACACACACACACACACACATATATATATATATATATATATATATATATATATATATATATATATATACGACGGGCTTCTTTCAGTTTCCGTCTACCAAATCCAATCACAAGTCTTTGGTCGGCCCTTGGCTATAGTAGAAGACACATGCTCAAGGTGCCATGCAGCGGGACTGAACTCGAAACCATGTGGTTCGTAAGCAAGCTACTTACCCAACAGCCATTCCCGTGCCTATATATATATATATATATATATATATATATATATATATATATATATACGACGGACTTCTTTACGTTTCCGTCTACCAAATTCTCTCACAAGGCTTTGGAAAACATGAGGCTATAGTAGAAGACACTTGCCCAAGGTCCATGCAGTAGGACTGAACCCGAAACCATGTGGTTCATAAGCAAGCTACTTACCACATAGCCACTCCTCTCAACCTCTCAACAAAACCTCTTTGAAGCCGAAAGATAGATATCCTCTCAAAAGGGTTAAAATTCACCCCGACTCCATGTGGGGCCAACCAAAATGAAGTGAAGGACAGTATAATAGAATTCTGTAGAAAATTAAGACTCGCAGAAGCATTAACCAATTACAATACTGAAGATGACTCACTAGTCAAAATCAAAAGTGAACACATCATCCACAAAGGAAAAAATAAAACTCTTGATGAATTCTGCAACCACATTGAGAAATTTCCCTACCACACCATGCATAAACAGACAGTTAACTCAAACTTTAGCATTACACAATGGAAGGATCCAACAGAACTTCAAGATAATGAAGATATAACGATTAAGGAAGCACATTTCGTTCATCAGCACAATATTGTCCCAATTATATTTTTGGGAATAGAAATTTCCCTAATTAATTTTTTTACACACTTGCTTCTTGATAAAATTCTTGTAAAAGAGTTTTATCCTTTTTTGAATTTATTTATCAAATATATACACGGAATACATTCAATGTTGAATTTTTTATTCCTGTTTCCACATGGGTACCCCCCCCCAAAAAAAAAAAACAACCCGGAAGTATTTCCCGCTTCTTTGATGAAGATATATACAGATAAAGTTCATTCCCTTTACTCTGTCGGATACGTAGTTGTTCGCTTTTGGAGAGGTGAGAATTCTGTTTATTTATATATATTTTTGGGACAATATTGTGCTGATGAACGAAATCTAGATTCATTCTAGTAATCGCGAAATCGGTCGATACGCAATTAAGTCTATTTTAAAAGAAAGTTGGTCATCTTCTGTTGGTTGTTTTTTCCTCGCATAGGTACTAAATGTGGTTATTTTGAGAAGTCCACTGTGTGGCGTTATTATTTTTCTATAATAATGCCCTTTATATAAATATAAACGAATAATTATATTTTTGGGAATAGAAATTTCCCTAATGAATTTTTTTTACACACTGGCTTCTTGATAAAATTCATGTAAAAGAGTTTTATCCTGTTTTGAATTTATATATATATATATATATATATATATATATATATATATATATATATATATATATATATATATATATATATATATATATATATATATATATATATATATACATATATATATATATAGAAAGAAAGTTTGCCATATGACTTTTGAAATAAATCAAGAGTTTATGGCGAAATAATAATGTTGCTTGCAATAGAAAATGGAACGTTATTTTTCCAGAGCCTGGTGGCCGATAGTTGGAAAAAAAAAGAGTTGCCATGTTTTATACTTAATAACAAAACATTTAATATAGTAGCAGAAACAGAAATAGAATAATAACCATAAAAAATACATTGATTATTTCAATATATAAAGTTTAAAAAAAAACGTAACATAATTATAGAAGGCTGAGCAGACATAGAAGTGCGCCCAGAAAGTCACAGTTTCCGATTTTACCTTGATTTCTGTATAACCCTTTGGTTTCTGTGTAACCTTTTTCCTGTAATATAGCGGTTCTTGCGGTCATCTTACATGTTTTTATAAATAAAATAAAATTTCAAAAGCGTTTTGGAATCAATATTGTTTTTGCTAAAGCCTACCGCTTTCAATTATTTTTTCTCTTCACTCTTTACTCTTTGGCCTTTCAGTAATTGCTTGGTGATTTAGTGCTGTGAATGACGCTACATTCCTGCAGATAATACGATGAAATTGCATAGTTGTTTTAAATATGTTATTCATGTTATTTGTTTATGCGCAAACACATTTTTTGTACACTACTATTCCAAAATGTGTGGGTTTTTGCTCAAAACTTTCTATCGTGGTTTCAAATCTTGAATATCCGTTTTAAAGTTTTCCTTTTCTGTTGCTCAGGTTTAGTTTAAAAAAGGAAGCGTGAGACCCAGGGATACGTATGTTGTACTTTCAGCTTTTGTTACACTATTCCCATATCAATTAGTATATATTTGGTCCTGTTGTTTCACTCACTTCGTTTCTTAGTATTTATACATTTATATATATATATGTATGTACATATGTATGCATGAATGCATACATGTACGCGTGCATGCATGTCTGTCTGTCTGTTTGTGTGTCTGTCTCTGTGTATGTGGGTGTGTCTGTCTGTATGTATATATTTATATATACAGATCTATCTGTCCCCTCTCTCTCTAGCTAAATCTATCTATCTATCTATCTATCTATCTATCTATCTATCTATCTATCTATCTATTTTTCTATCTATCTATCTATCTATCTATCTCTATGGACGGACGGTAGACGTGTCGGCTCTGTAAGTTTTGCCTTTTTCATGTTTTAAAAAGTTTGTTTGTAAAATTTATTTTATATACAAAGTTGTATAACAACTTGTAGACTCTCTGGTGCAAGTTTTTTGCGACGGAAATCTGCCCTGTGTGGCACATTTCCAGGATATAAAAACCAATTTCGGCTTTCTAGCCATTTTTTTTGAGACGATGGCGTCTTGTAGCCATGACAATTTTTGTGAAACGAACGCTGCAGTCTGCAGTGTTTCGTTCGAAAAAGAATTTCCTAGTCTTCCTTCCTCACAGTTAAAGGAGAGAATGGAGAAAAAGAAAGACTCTGCTGCTACAGCAGTCTTGCCTGCCAACGTAACCAGTGACAACAACAACAACAACAACAACAGCAACAACAAGGACACAAATGTCCTTGCTAACAAAACCACTGTCCTCACCACTGATACCACCACTACCGCCACCACTACCACAACGAACTTTGCCGAGGCTTTGAAGCCTAGGAAAAAAATTTTGAATATATCGAAAGAGAAATTACTTGCATGCAAAAGCATGCTAAGTAAAAAGGACGTTACAGTCCATCTTCAAACGCCCGCGGACTTTAAGATAAACATCGAAAAAAAAACTATCATCTACAGAACCATTAATTTAAAGACAAAGACAGTGGAAAAATTCACCCAAGAAAATGTTGAGAGATGCTTAAAGCCGATTTGGTCTTACAAGACTTACGTAACGAGAGGTTTGAAATTTGGAACGATAGAAGTAAGACTAGACAGCGAGCAGCGAGCGAAGGACCTCTCCACTAAGTCATTGCAGCATGAGAACCTGCTCATGATCCCTACGTACATTGGTCGTAGGGTTACGAAAAAAAAAATTTCGAATGTGCCTCCTGAAATTGAGGAAGAATGGCTAGTATCTGCCATATGTCTAGGCATAGAGGAGGAGATAAACATACTAGAAGCATCTGCCGTTTGCAATCAAAACTGGATTGGCCAGGAATTTCAACTCCTGGTACAAATTGATCCAGGAAACTGGGAAAAAATTCCACATAGAATCCAATTAACTGAGGATTCAATTTTTCATGTTTTCGTCGAAGGCAGAAGGCCAGTTTGCTACGTTTGTAGTAGCAAAACTCACCTTCAAAAAACATGCCCAGTAGCCCAGAAGAAAAGGCAACAACAACGGCAACAATACAAAGAAAAACAACAACAACAACAGCAACAACAACAACAACAACAACAACCACAAGAAAAGCACAAGAAAAAAACAGCATTACTGCCTACACCGCCATATGCACAACTGGTCAAGCAGTTGTACAACGAAATGGAAAAACGCCAGCAGCCAGCAACACAGCCGAACCAAACAAAAACACCACCAGTACCACCAAGAACAGAATCAGCACCATCACCACCACCAACACCAACAACAACAACCCCACAAGAAGGGAACACGAAAAAGACTCCCACCCCACCCCCAAAAACCAAAACACCACATCCCAACTGTCACGAAACAGCACCAACACCACCAACAACAAAATCAACCCACACAAAAATAGACCCCAACACCCTTCCCCTCCCACCCTCCGATTCCTCCGACATGTCAGATGAAGATGACACAGAGGCTTGGCAAGTGGCCACGGGGGGAAAGAAGAAAAAGGGGGAAAAAAGAACGGAAAAACAAACAAACAAAGCGGGGAGGTTTACCAGCCCCGAAACCAACACATCCACAGAAAACAAAAACACCAACACAAACGCACCAACAGGGAACCCCACAACAAGTTTGACACGATAAACACAAACAATCCAGACCTAATGAAATTCATTAGGTCAAACACTAACATAACAGATAATGACACGAAAACAAGCAATCACCCACGCACAACACCACCACAAAACATCAAAATCATACATGTAACACGGAGCACATACGATACACTGAAATCTCTCTACCCGGATACAGTAGGGAGATTCCAAAAATATTCATCAAAAAAACTATACAAAAACCTTCTGAGAGAAGGTTGTGAGGCCAAAAGCCAAGAACTTTCGGACAGTAAGTAACTCTCTCTCTCTCTCCTTTCGTGTGTAAAACACAAATTTTGATAGAGTCATGGTGAAGATTGGTTGTGTAAATGTGCGTGGCTTGGGGTCGCCTTGGAAACAAGGGTACCTCTTAAATGACATCAAGTCACACAATTTGGATATCATAGCCATTAGTGAGACCAGACTCCATGAACCGCGGGCCCTAAAGTCCATGTTTGGCGGACAGTTTAACATTTATTTTTCTCCCTGTCTGCCGAGGATGGGCGGTAGTGGCACGGCGGTTCTTTTTCGCAAGAGTCTGGATCTCCAAGTAAAGACGATATTTACGGACCCGGAGGGTAGACTGGTTGTCCTAGATGTGGACGGCAGCGATGGAGGCGCTTTTCGGTTGCTGGCAGTTTATGTGCCTCCTTTAACAGGTCGGTCAGACTTCTTTCGACGTCTAGAAGTATTCCTGGGAACGTCTCGTCCCTTACTTTTAGTGGGGGATTGGAATGCTACCTTGGACACGCATCTAGACTACGTGGGGAGTGACAAAACTAGAAGGGGATGCAAAGGCCTCATAGACCTGCTCAGACGTTTCCAGTTGTCTGACAGGTACCGACTCGACCACCCAAATGTGCCAACGTGGACTTGGAGCAACCGCATTGGGTCGTCGAGATCGTGTCTAGATAGGATAGTGTGTAGGACAAGAGATAGAGATAGTTTAGGATGTCCACAGTTCCACATAGTCAGCTACACGGATCACAAACTTGTGACGTGTACGCTAGACTTAGATAAGGCACATAGGCAGGGTCCCGGTTACTGGAAACTAAACGCGTCTTTCCCGTCGAGACAGGTTTTCAGAGACCGGATTAGCACGTTAGTAAAGAGGGCTTTGACGGGAGCCATCGTCAACAACAAATGGTGGTTTGCCCTCATGAGAGCAGTAAGGGCGGAAGCAATAAGGTATAGCAGGGCACTAGCTGTAGAGAGGAACAGAGTAGAGGGGAAGCTAGTGATAAAGTTAGAAGAGGCATTGCGAAGTGGCATCGCATCCGACGTTTTAGCGGCGAGGTTGGCCCTCGACCAACACTTCAATGCTAAACACGAAGGGTTTGCTGTCAGGGCAAGGATGCGTGCTCTGAGGAATGAAGGTGTTGGAGCCGCACGAGAGGCCCGGGTTGCGGAGGCGCAGCGGGGTAACAGAGCCAACATCCGGTCTCTGGTAGACGAACAGGGGCGCAAATTGCTCGAGCCGAGCAAGATGTGCGAGGCGTTTCAGCGGCATTTTGCCCGACTGTTCGGGAGGAATGGCGAGCGAGAAGGCAGGGTGGACTTTAGTGCCTACCTGCACAGCTTGCCACGATTCTCGGCAAGAGAGGCGGAGTGCTGCGAAGGGGTCATCACGGCGGAGGAGGTGAGGGACGCGATGGCGGGTTGCTCGACGGACAAATCTCCGGGTTTGGATGGTCTGCCCTACGAGCTTTACAACTGTATGCCAGACTTGTTTTGAGAAGTCTTGGCGGCCGTGTACTGCAACTGGCAGCAGAACGGGAGCATTCCCGGTTTTGTGAGCCGAGGAGCGGTAACGCTGCTGAAGAAAGATCCAAACAAGGGGGACGCCATAGATAACTTTAGGCCCATCACTCTGCTCAATGCAGACATGAAAATTTTGGCCAAGGTGTTAGCCAAGCGGTTGGCGCTTGTCATCGAGAAACTGGTCGGCACGGAGCAGACGTGCGCCGTGCCGGGCCGGAGAATCCATGACAACCTCCATCTGATGCGCTACATCAGAGGAGGCCGTCCTCGAAGCGGCCGGCTTCGGTCCCGTTTTCCGCGGCTGGATGGCTGCCTTGTACACAGGCATCCGTTCGGTTGTTCGCGTCAATAGATGTCTATCGGGACCCTTCGACATTGCACGTTCGGTTGGTCAGGGATGCCCCCTGTCGCCGCTCCTGTACGTATTGACTCTCGAGCCACTACTGCGGAAGCTGGCGACGCTGAGGGGCATCCCGCGAGAACTGGGGTGCGGGACGAGCGTGTCGGCATACGCGCACGACGTCACCGTCATAGCGTCTAGCCACGAGCACATCGAGCTTGTCGGCGAGACGCTGAAAGACTACGAAGCGGTGACGGGAGCGAAAATCAACCGGGATAAGTCGGTGGGTTTGCTGCTCGGCACCCGGAGAAGCAAGCCCATACCGTCCGGCAGCGCCTCAGTAGTGGGACGCTGGACGGACGGTCCGGTCAAGTTGCTCGGAGTCTGGTTCGGTCCGGACCTGCAAACGGAGAAGAACTGGGACGAGATAACGAGTAGGTTGACCACTCTCTGCCGGAAATGGTCCGAGAGGAATCTGTCCCTAAAAGGTCGGGCGGAGGTGGCGAACGCGTACATCGCGTCCGTCATCGAATACCGCCTGACCATCGTGCCTTGTCCCGATCGCGCCATCACCGAAATGGAGCGCATCCTCTTCCGCTTTTTGTGGAAAGGATGCGTTCCGATGGTGAGGCGATCCGTTTGTTGCCAACACCCGCTGAAAGGAGGGCTGGGCATGCCGTGGTTGATGATGCGCAGACATGCGCTGAGACTGCGACATCTTCGGCTCTACGTAGATGACGGTGAGCAGGTGTGGTCGCCGTTTGTGCGACGCGCTTTCCCGCAGCTCGTCTCCCTGACCGAGCTGCAGTCGTGGATCAAAAAGAGGCCGAGGAATGGCGAATGGCACCGTGAGTGTCGCGTTGCTCTGCAACAACTTTGCCGTCCCGGGTCGACCTTGAGCGGCTGCATCACAACGAAGTCATTCTATAGGGGATTAGTGGAGGGCAGGTACGACGACGATCTCGGGGCGAACCTGGGCGTCGACGAGGAATACCTGACCCGCCTGTTCAGGACGACATTCGGGCCGGGACCTATGGACAACTTCCAGAGATCCCTGGCCTGGCAGTGTTACCGAGAGGCGCTACCCGTTCGGGATAAGCTCTATAGACACGGCTCGCGAAATGCGGGGCCGTCCTGCCCGAGATGCGGTCAGAGCGATGAAACCGTTCTGCACGCACTCGTGCAGTGTCCAACCATTTCGGAGCTGTGGGCTTATGTCGAACGACTGCTGTCGCGTGTGGGACGAGTCGGTTTATCAACCGAGTCTATCGTCAATATCGTCACGCCTCCTTCCTTTAAACGGGATGGAAGAGCTGTATTTATCGTACTTGTAGCTATGGCCAAAGAATGCATCTGGTGGACGCGTCTGAAAGGATTAGAGACAAATACTTTCCTCTCTGGTCAATCTCTCATTCACTTTTTCAAGTATCACTTGAAAAGGAAGGTGAGAGTAGAGAGGCAAGTGTTGTCTAGCAAATGTTTCGAAAAAAGATGGATACATGTAGCAAGAATGGCACGTATAAATGACCATGATTCTATAAAACGTTTTAAAATTTTGTAAACAGAGAGTTACTTACGTTTCTTGCATAAATAAAAGAAATTTTATTTAACAAAGTGTGACACTAAGGACCGAGGATACCGTGGTCTTTTCGTAGGTTTTTCTTTCCACGGATAACCTCCCCATTTATTGGGAATTTTCTGTATTATTTCGTATTTTTTGTAAATACCCCAAACGTTTTGCGATGTTTTTTTTTCATCGTTGTCCCCACTTTTGTTTTTTTTTCTGCTTTGTTTTCGCCCCCCTCGAAAAGAAAAAACTCTACATTTGTATTTTGTCCCCTCTGTGTTGAGCCTTGTGTGGCTAATAAAGAAACCTATCTATCTATCTATCTATCTATCTATCTATCTATCCATCCATCCATCTATCTATCTATCTATCTATCTATCTATCTATCTATCTATCTATCTATCTATCTATCTATCTATCTATGTATCTATCTATCTATCTATCTATCCTATATATATATATATATATATATATATATATATATATATATATATGTATGTATGTATATATATAATGTACGGTTTTTATAGAATTATATAATTCTTCTGCAAGATTAGAATTGCAAAACTTAGTCTGTATGTGACGGAATCGATCTATATACAGGTTATATATAATATAAATATATTTTTCCTATTTATATTCATTCCCGATATTTTTAAGCTTCAGTATGCCCCAACTCCTGCCATATATCACAAAAATACTGATGCCATTCTGAAATTCAGAAGATTTTGTCTGGAGTTGAACTTTAGATATATTCAGAATTACATTAGTAATTTTAGATCGCGTGTCTTTAACATAACATGTTTCAGCTGAATAAACCGTAGGTTTCGATGCTCCCATTATAATAGTTCAATTTACAATAATTTACATTTTAATCAATAAATAATTATACAAAATGTTTTGATTTATGACAATATAATTGATGAATCAGGCTCCTAAATGATCGTCAGAGGATTAACTCTATCATTTATAGAGTTTTCTGTTTAAATTTAAATTGAATATTGCATAACGACTGTGAAATAAGGTTTTATAAGAAATGCTTTAATTTTTTTTCTCTCTCTCTCACGCGCGCGCACACACACACACACACTGATATGTACATGTATGTATAGCTACATTAGTTATATATATATATGTATAACATATTAGGTGCAGGAGAGGCTGTGCGGTAACTAACTTGCTCATCAATCACATAGTCCCTGGTTATTTTATCTGTTTCAGATAAAAGAACATTTTTTGCCGATAAATATATTTTCAACAACCAATATAAAACAAAGAAAGGCGGTGAGCTGGCAGAAACGTTAGCAAGCCGGGCGAAATGATTAGCCCTATCTCGTCTGCCGCTACGTTCTGAGTTCAAATCCCGCTGAGGTCGACTTTGCCTTTCATCCTTTCGGGAGGGGGGGTATCGATTAACTAAGTACCAGTTACGCACTGGGGTCGATATAATCGAGTTAATCTATTTGTCTGTCATTGTTTGCCCCCCTCTGTGTGTAGCGTATTATTATTATTATTATTATTATTATTATTATTATTATTATAACGAAATCAAAGAGAGGTTATCTCCACAACAGGCTTATGGCGTAGTGGTTAAGAGCGCGGGCTACTAACCCCAAGATTTCGAGTTCGATTCCAGGCAGTGACTGGAATAATAATAATAATAATAACATCGAAAAATACTTTAGGAATGGGAACCCAGGTCCGAAATTTCCCGAAGACACCTGATGAAGGCTGGAGGGTATATCAGCCGAAACGTTGTGTGAACAAGAAACAAGATGGGGACAAATATCCGTCAAATGTAAATAATGTACATAATTCCTCATCTCTTAAAATAGAACAGAGAAGTGTATGCCGAGAGGCAGCAAAAAAAGTATTTTAATGGTTATGGAGCCAGAGACAGATAACATGATGAATGTCAGGATGATGAGCAGTGACTTGACCACTACTGCTGACCGAACAAAGGAGAAGTTTTTTGTACGATTCATGATTGAAACAAGGCATAATCTTCGGTCACATCTCTTAGATGTAATCACTCTCATACTATTTCATGACGAAAAACTTTCAATAAAACAATAATTTTTTCCACTGAGAAAACAGGCAGAACTAAAAAATTTGTATCTGTTTCACCTAAATACTTTTGATATTTCAGAATCCAAAATTAGAGCCTGTAACATATTTGTTTCCTTTCATCATAATACGCAGTCCAACTATTTATAAAGAGATAATTTAAGAATGTACATACTTTCTACAATAAAACGAATCCCTCTGAGAGTTCAGAATATTAATGGAAATAATCTATATATTATTCTTCGTTGTACAAATGTTGCAATAGCTTCGATGACGCACGCTGAAATTAGTTATAATAATATATATTATTTGAAACTGAGGTCACAGTTAATTCCTTTGTATTCAGTAATTATATGAGATACATTCGATATTTGGTGATAATATATTGGCGAGGTATCTTCACAACACTCGTTCCGCAATTATAGATCTCTGACGTAATTTAGACAAAGATAATTTTGCATTAATCCTTTTATAACAGAAAAGTGTAGTATAGAATGGTAATTAAGATCAGACTTCCGTGTCTTCATAACTGATGTTAACAGCTACAGACTTAAAAGATTATGTTGATTGTACACCAACGTATGTTGAAAACAGGTTAGAGTAGAATGATGCGAACGAGATAATACTTAATGGTTAACAAATACATGAGGATTCGGTAATTTTAGATGATTGGAAATGACATGTGGTATTGGTATATTTCAATTATTAATCAGCAATGATGTTTCTTACCAATAATAATAACAATAACAACGTCATCAGCAGTATAATACCATCAACAAGAAAAATCCTTTTATTTTTCTATAGCCACAAGGCCTGAGATTTTGCTGGGAGTGGGCTAGCTATTACATCGACACCAGAGCTCAACTAGGACTTATTTCATCGACCCTGAAAGAATGGAAGGCAAAGCCAGCGTCGGCAGAATTTGAACTCAGACCGTAAAGACGAACGAAATGGCGTAAATATTTTATCTGAGGAGATAATGATTCTGCTGGCTCCCCGACTTATATAATAATATAATAATGGGGACTCGATGTTCCCTTTGATATTTGTCTTATGTCAAATAAACGCAATGCATTTATCAAAAAATTCTTTACCATTAGAGGATCTTTTATCCTTTATCATCTTTTACTTGTTTCAGTCATTAGAATGCGACCCTGCTGGAGCACCGCCTTGAATGATCTTTCGTCGAATGAATCGACCCTAACTACTTATCTTGCACAGTCTAGTACTTCTTCTATCGGTTTCTTTGGTCGAACAGCTAAGTCATGGGGACGTAAGCACAACAACATCCTTTTCTACTCTAGGCACAGGGCCCGAAATTTTTGGGAAGGGGCCAGTCAATTAGGTGGACTCCAGTACGCAACTGGTACTTAATTTATTCACCTCGAAAGAATGAAAGTCAATTTCGACCTCGGCAGAATTTGAACGAAGAACGTAAAGACAAGCGAAATACCGCTAAGGATAAATGGCAAAGTCGACCTCGTTGGGTTTGAACTCAGAACGTTTCTGCCAGAACGTTTCTGACAGAAGGTTTCTGCCAGAAGGTTTCTGCCAGAACGTTTCTGCCAGAACGTTTCTGCCACCTCACCGCCTTGCATGTTGAACAAGTATTGCTCTATGGAAAGGTTTTTATTCGTCTTAGAGAACAGTACGTTCTCGACTGCAACATATTGTTTAATATTTACACGTACAAAAATTTATATAGCTGTTACGCTATTTCTTCTCTGACATATTTTAATGCAGTGATATGGAAAAGTAAAAATAACAAAAACAACGATGGAACAGAGATATATGAGTAAATATGACTAAACTTTTCTATAGTAAATAATTCACATGAAAGGTTTCTTTGATATGCCTGATATATAAGCATGAGGACTAAATGTTAGTAGCTTATTTGTATGGTGCTTTGAAAGTTTAGTTATTTTTCCCTCTCAAAGATATTAACGATTGAAGTTCATGCACCAAAAGCATTAGATTAAACATTTCTTTTATAAAAATAATTATTTAATGCTGGATTAAAATTTTTGTTTGATTTTACTTGGAGGGGAATGACTTTTTGCTGCTTTGACTTGCTATAAATTAACTGTAAAGAGAAGAATGTTTGAAATTTATAATTACTGCATCAGTTGCATTTATTTTGCATAAATTTGCATATATTTATTATTAGATTTTAGTATATGTATATATAAATTCACCAATAATTTCGTATATTATTTTACTAATATGTTTTCTGATCAATAAGTATCCGGACTGTTGTCATTATAACGAATCCAAGACACGCAGAGTAAAGCCACTTAGCATACATCGACCTTGCACTGTGTTGTGCATACACTTTTACTCTTTTATTTGTTTCGGTCATTTTACTGCAGCTATACTGGGGCACCACATTTAGTTGAACAAATTGACCCCAAAAAATATTCGCTGCAAGCCTACAACTTAGTCTATCGGTTTCTTTTGCCGAACCGCTAAGTTACGGAGACGTAGACAAACAATCATCAATTGTCAAACGATGGTGGAGGGACACACATAGACACAATCATATAATACATTATATATATATATATATATATATATATATATATATATATACGATGAATTTCTTTCAGCTTCCGTCTACCAAATGCACTCACAAGGCTTTGGTCGGCCCAGAGCTATAGCACAAGTCACTTGCCCAAGGTGCCACGCAGTTGGACTGAACCCAGAACCGTGTGGTTGGTAACAAAGCTTCTTACCACAAAGCCACTGAGTACAAAGTTTTAACGTTCTTGCTCCCGCTGCTTACAGTAGTGGTTGGAAGAAAGACGTGTGGTCTTCGTATTGACCATGATACAGAAAGTTGAGCAGAGAATCTGCATCAGATTTGTCAAAAGCTTGGCGTTAACTGCTCAGATGCTTCGCAAAGTTTTCAAGAAGTTTTAATCGTTCTCGACACAATTAAGGAGATCTTGCGCAACTGAACCCCGAGTGTCCTTTTGGTCAGCTGAAAGCAGTTTTGGCAGGAACTAGGTAGATACGCAACACATACCAAAATCGGCAGTGATAATGGACTGAACTGAACCGGAACGAATCTTCACATCTTCTGATAACTCACAGATGGTGATTCGACGAATTCCCTTCACATCTGCATGCAAATCGTTTTTCTCAGTTTTGTCGATTGCGGGTCTCCCAGAACATTTATCAATATCGACATTTTTTCGGCCATCTTGGAAACATTTGACTCACTCATACACTTGTGCGCGGCTTATACACACCACTCTATAAACTGTCTGCATCATTGCGTAGGTCTCTGAACAGGTATCGCACGTGAGAACTTTCTCGCTCATGGTCAATGCGATGATCACACGCTACACATCTTCCATCCAGGCACTGTTGTACACAGCGGGAGTGAGCCTGAACGTTAAAACTTAGTGCGCATGCACTAAATATTAAGCGCAAGTGTGGCTGTATGGCAAGAAGTTTGCTTGTCAACAACATGGTTATAGGTTCAGTCCTATTGGGTAATATTAAGGACAATCTTTACGAAGCAGCTTGTCTCTTCGTGATTTAGCTTCGTTACAATAACAACAGTCCGGATACTTATTGATCAGACCTCGTATATTAATTCTTACATATGAGGTGTCGTTAGGACATATAGCAATTAAGCCTTTTATGAATTTAGCAGAAAAGTCTGATGTAAAGATGTTTGATGACTTGGAAATTACCATCTAAACAGCGATTAAAAACAGTGTCATCACAATGTAGATCTGGACATTATTTATCTACCGGCGTAGTAACTGCTGAAAATGATGCTGCTTATCTAAGGACGAGTTAGATTATAAAATAACATTTATTTAAATTTAATACGTAATGTATATACAGTATGTTTTCGTACACATAATGATATATTTTAGCTAAGAATATTACTGTATATTCATTACTGGTCTGTCAACAAATAGGCCTTTACTTTGTTGATAAATATTAAGCGCAAGTGTGGCTGTATGGCAAGAAGTTTGCTTGTCAACAACATGGTTATAGGTTCAGTCCTATTGGATAATATTGTGTGATATACCTTGTACTATTGCTTTATACCGACCAAAATCTTGTAAGTGGGTTTGGTAGATGGAAACTGAAAGAAGACCGTCATATATATATATATATATATATATATATATATATATATATATACTATAATTATATGCATAATTATAATCAAGAGTCAGCCAATTTGTTCACCACGTACCGAATTAGAAATAGACTCTAATGTCTTTTCGACTACCATAAAGATCTCCGAGATAATTACACACTTTTTTATGTAGGCAAGAAGAAAATTGATGACTCCACACAATATATACATATGTGCGTGCATCTGTCTTTCTGTCTGTGTTTCCACTCCGCATCGCTTGACATGCTGGTGTGCATACATCTTCGCAACTTAGCAGCTTACCCAAAAGAGAACGATAAAATAAGTATCAGGCTTCAAAAAACAATAAGTACTAAGGTTGATTCATTCAACTAAAATTTCTCCAAGCTGCAGTCTGAGGCAAGTAAATCTCTTAGCTGTTACCAAATTACCCCTGCAACATTAGTACTCATTCATATTTTTCTTACTGCATTTTTTCAGACAAATCTTTCAAAATAGATTCTAACATTATTTCTTTATAGTGTGCCTTTCTCACTCCTCTCCTAGTAATTACATTATTAATATTAATGAATGATCAAGGTGGCGAGCTGGCAGAAACGTTAGCTGGCCGCGCGAAATGCGTAGTGGTATTTTGTCTACCGCTATGTTCTGAGTTCAAATTCCGCTGAGGTTGACTTCGCCTTTCGTCCTTTTGGGGTCCATAAATTAAGTACCAGTTACGCATTGGGATCGTTTCAATCCTTTTGTCTGTCCTTATTTGTCCCCTCTATGTTTAGCACCTTGTGTGCAATAAAGAAATAAGAAACGTTAGCACGCCGGGCGAAATACTTAGCGGTAATTCAAATTTCAAATTCCGCCGAGGTCGACTTTGCCTTTCATCCTCTCAGTGTCGATTGACTTTCCCCTTCCCTAAAATTTCGTGCCTTGTGCCTAGAATAGAAATGATCGATTTTTTAAAATATGTATTCACTATGATATCCACAAGTGCCTATTTCACTCTCTCTCTCTCTTTCTCTCTCTCCTTCACTCTCAGTCTTTATTTCATATACACACCTGAATCTTCTAGTACTTCATTGTTCTCAAAATATTTCGAACTGCGACTATTCCATTTTATGTGCCACCTCCCTGACACTTTCTTCTTTGAAGAACTTTATTTCTATTCGTTCCAAAATGTCTCCGTTTAATATTCACCTACATAATCACTTTTCTTTTTTTTTCCATTTCACTTTATATTTCATTTTGTTTCACGCTGTCTCTCTAAAATTTTGACTTGTGTAATTAAGCCCGCCCAAATTTCTATTCTTTCACCTACCTACCTACCTACCTACCTAACTACCTATCTAGCCGAGCTCACTATGTAGCAGCTACATTCTACCCCTTCCATTTTCTCCATATAGACGCGGCTTTCTCTGTCTGCAGTCCTAAATCATGATAAAGAGTTAGAATCAAATGAAATAAAATGCAAAACTTGTTTTTACAGAGCACAAAGGTTGTAAATACTGATTTAGAATAGATATATAAAACATTTACATACATACATGCATACATACATACATACATACATACATACACACATCTATCTATCTATCAAACTCTACAACAGCTCTGCCGTCCGGGATCAAACTTGTGCAACTTCCAAACGACCAATGCGTCAGGGCCTATGGATAATTTCCAGAGATCCCTGGCTTGGTAATGCTATCGAGACGCACTGCCAGTTCGAGAGAAGATCTACAGACACGGTTCGAAAACCACCGGACCGACCTGCCCGAGATGCGGTCAGAGCGACGAAACCGTTCTGCACGCACTCGTGCAGTGTCCAGATATTTCAGAGCTGTGGACCTTCGTCGAACGGCTGTTGTCGCGTGTGGGACGAGCCCACTTATCAGCCGAGTCTATCGTGAATATTGTTCCGCCACCTTCCTTTAAACGGGAAGGAAAAACGGTTTTTGTAACACTGATAGCTATGGCAAAAGAATGCGTGTGGTGGACGCGTTTGAAAGGTCTACAAACAAACACTTTCCTCTCTGGTCAGTCCCTCGTCAACTTTTTCAAGTACCACTTGAAAAGGAGGATGAGGATAGAGAGGAAAGTGTTGTCGAATGAAAGTTTCAATAAAAAATGGGTAAATGTGGCAAGAATGGTAAGAATGAAAGACGACACCATTTTAAGCATAGACTTGTAACAAAAAGAGACAAAAAGAGAGAAGGTACTTACTTTCATGTACCTTTTAAAAAAAAGCCTGAGGTGACCGTGATCTTTTCCGTAGGCTTTTCTCTCCACGGATAAACCTAATCTGTTCCCCGTTTTTTACATCGACTGTGATACACGATCCCTATTGATCGCCCCCCACCCACGTTTTTTTTTCTTCCCGCGATCCCTTTTGATCGAAATTATCCCCCCCCCCCAAGAAAAGCTCTACTTTGTAATTTGTCCATTTTCTGTATTTAGCCCTGTGTGGCTATAATAAAAAGATATCTATCTATATATATATATATTTATATATATTTATATATATATACTATAGTTTATTGCATTATCTGGTAGTCGGTGCTAATAATTGCTGCATATTAGTGGGTTGATTAAAAAGAGTGCGTAATGAACAGAATATGATCTTAATTTGCAAAAATGTTAAAAGTACTCCACTATGCTACTGATGAATTCAGTTGATTGATTGACTTCACTATGGCATAATTAACTGCAGCTCACCACTGCAAAAATAATACTGTCATATGCCAGCCATTACAGGGAAGTGTCAAAAATTTTGCCTTTCTTCAAGAGAAAACAAGTTGCACTAATATATAATACATGAATATAGAGGCAATTTTTCCAATACGGTAATATATCTGACAGCGTTTCCAATTAGTAGCCATGTTGGTATTTGAGCTCGAGAAAATGATTTTAAATATAGGTTAGTTTCCTCTTACCGTCCGTCGTGTAATAATGATGTAAGAATTGAAAGTACAGCTATGATTGGACTTTGATTCCTCTTGAAGATTTGAAGAGGGTATCACAGATACTTTGATGTACAGTTATGTGATAATTTGGAAGACAGTTTTTCCGTAATAAAAGATCAAAACAAAGTTTATCAAACTGAGCATAAGAGCATTATTTACCTATACAAATGTCATAAATATATATACATATATATATATCTTTCTATACAGCTACTCTTTAAAACTCAAAGCTGCATTATCTGCTTGTTTTTCATGGTAATTTGAAGAGTTGTCTAAAGTAGATTTTAGGCATCTTTGCCGTAAACAGAACACACTCAGTTATGGGATACGAACCACCGAACATTAAACTCGTGTTACAGTAAAATAATGACCTCTACATAAACGACGAACAACGCTTTTTCTCAACAGCAAAGCACGGTAAGGAATTACTGTAATGGATAACGTTTATTCTTATATCAACATTTATTTCTTTACCTATACAAATTATGTACTGCACTTCAAAGGCAAGTTATCTTGAAGCAGGTTTTTTTTCTTTTCTTTACTTTGTAGTTTCCGTTTCGTTTTAGTAATCCACTCACTATAAATAGACAACAAGTATGGCAAAATTGTAATTTTAAGGAGGATACAAATTGCTGTATGCGATGACAGAACTAATGTACAACGTGTCATGTTACAATGCAATACAATGTTAACATGCACTTAGCCAAAAGAAAGTTAAGTAACTGCTCCACCTAAGAAGAGATTTAAGAATTTAAAGTCTGACATCAAAAGTTTTTCTATCTGGCCTAAATCTTTATCTTAGCTCTGTTCAAAGCTACTGGAAAGCATATCATGTGAGTAAGTGAGATATAATTATTGCCTTTATTTTGTTTTATTCTTTCGGTAGTTTGATTTGTTTTTCTTTATGGCTTCGATAAAACATGGACTGAGTTTATGTGAAAATAATTGAAAGACACAAAAAGAAAAGAATAGAAAAAAAACTCAAAGAAAAATACAAATGCGCTTCAGGTTTTAACGTAGTGGTGATAACAGTGTTGTTTGGCAGTTGCACAAGGAGGTTAGGCGTAATCAATGCGAAAAATTACTGTTTCGTTTTTCGAGATTGGCTTCTCATGGTAGCAATGCACATAATAGATGGTTGATATCATCATTAGAATTAGATAAATGATGCCAAAATATATATATACATACAAAAACGTATATATATATATATATATATATATATATATATATATATATATATATATATGTGTGTGTGTGTGTGTGTGTGTGTGTGTGCGTGTGTGTGTGTGTGTGTGTGTGTGTGTATGGTTGTATGCAAGTTTATATGCATGTGTGCCTTTAAGTATATATATACATACTTAAAGGCACACATGCATATAAACTTGGATACAACCATACACAGATACATACAAACCTACAAGCATATATAAGTGAAATCGCAGAAATAGGAGCGGAAGAAAAAGGGACAAATGGAAAATGTAAGATTTTACAACAGGTAGACAAAATTCTAAAAGAGATAGACAAAATGTAAACATAGACACATTAAAAAAAAACTATAGTTGTGTCTAGTGAATAGAACACGGAAAAATGGATAAGGAAAAGAAATAGCCTGCTGTTTCTTGTGAATTAGAGTAAGAAGCAAGATAATTGAATCAAGAAAAGAAACGATTCATTTGACATGGTTGCACCAACGTTTCAAAGTTGAATTTTTGGAATAACCATAATGTTCTGGTGATTCGATTGCTTAGCTATATATATTTGCATTGATTTGTGAATATACACGTGTAAAATATAATGCCGAGCATGCATATTAATGCCATCATGTAAACATAGTTTCCTCCACACTGAAATTAATACAACATGCAGAAGGTTGCGAACAGATGCAATCCTAAGGATGTCATGCGGTTGAATAAATAATATATATTCATGTCTCATACCTCCTGACACATGTGGTTGATATTCGCCACATAAAATAATTTCAGCTGCATGGACATTCTGGACTTCATCTGCATAAATATTCTATATTACACTTCACTGCATTGGTTTATTGTTTGGAATGTTAGCCTAGTCCGTACGAGGAGCTTTCTCTGATAAACATACGATTCGCTGAAACCTTATATTATCTATCTATCTATCTATCTATCTATCTATCTATCTATCTATCTATCTATCTATCTATATCTATATCTATCTATCTATCTATCTATCTATCTATCTATCTATCTATATATATATATATACATATATATATATATATATAGCACCTTGGGCAAGTGTCTTCTACTATAGCCTCGAGACGACCAAAGCCTTCTGAGTGGATTTGGAAGACGGAAACTGAAAGAAGCCCGTCGTATGTATGTATATATGTGTGTGCGTGTCTGTATATGTTTGTGTGTCTGTGTTTGTCCCCCAACATCGCTTGACAACCAATGTTGGTGTGCTTATGTCCCCGTAACTTAGCGGTTCGTCAAAGAAACTGATAGAATAAATACTAGGCTTCCAAAGAATAAATCCTGGGTAGATTTGCTCGATTAAAGATGGTGCTCCAGCATGGACGCAGTCAAATGACTTAAACAATTAAAAGAGTAAAAGAGTAAAGAGAGTATATATTTATATTTACCTATATCTATATCAAGAGAGATAGCATATTTTGAGGTATCGGTATGTTTTTAGAGTTGTATTTCGATAAATGTTATTCACGTTTGTTCCATATCTTATAGGTTCCTTTAAGAGGTGCTTTTTTAATTAAGCATTTATATAGTATAATTCATGGCTTGATATTAATATCACGTATGGAGGAACATAATTGCAGAATCAATGTATCAGTTATCAGTATGACAACTAAATAATAATATAGTTTATACCATACCAAGCACCATAATTTAATTCTTAAAATCGAGGTATTGTGAAAGCATAGTTTCGTGGTTGTAGAATTTATTTTCTAAATAACTTAGTAGACAGCTTTATCTTAAAATCTAATTGTTAACATTTGCTTCGTGCAAAATATTTTCTATCTGTTGGTTTCTTGATATCAGAACCTTTGTTCTGTTACAAATCATTGTTTGTTTGGCGCATAAACAGAACGAATACGTTGTAGAAACATACCTTGCTTCACTAATGTATGAACAAGGATGAGTGAACTTTCTCTAAGAGCAAACTGATTAATTTACACATAAAGATTACTTTGTCCACGCAACCAAAAAGGAAACGTTGATTTCCTTGATATCAACTTAGCTTTTAGAAACATTGTTATTTCAAACCTATGGAACATACAGTTGATAGCATAACGGAATCGGTCGCTCTATACATTATATACAAGTATTAATAACACCTGACATAAAAAGTATAGCAATGTTTAACATTTTCCTTGTCATTGCGCTGTTTTTAACAGAATTGGGAAAATATGTCAAAGTCTCGATTTTGTTATGGCCTTTTTAGTTCATCGCATATTGCATAATTTGTGCTTTGCTCTCGTGCATCCTATTCAATTATGTTCACGCTGGATTGTAAAACTTTACTTTAATCTCGGTCACACATTGGTATTTGTTCACCGTATTCAGAATAAAGGATGAATGGACAATGAAAAGCAAGTAATACAAATAAATGGGATGCAATAAAAGCATTTAATCTCATCGAGTTTTCTACAGAATCTTTACACTGCGGTTGCATTTGTGAATGAGTGCACTCAAAAACAGAGAGACAAACTCACAGATACACACACTACTCATACATGCGTATAGCTATTTATTAATCTGTCTATTCATCTATCTATCTATCAATCTGTCTGTCTGTGAGCATGTGTGTGTGTCTCTGTTCCTATTTCTCTCTCACACAGCCTCTTCTCTCTCTCTCTCGATATATAGATATATATATATATATGTATATATATATATATATATACACACATGCATACACACACACACACATATATATATATATATATATATATATATATATATATATATATATACATATATATATATGTATGTGTATATATATATATATATATATATATATATATATATATATATATATATATATATATATATATATATATATATATATATATATATATATATATATATATATATATATATATATATATATATATATATATATATATACATACATACTTACATATATATATACATATATATATATATATATATATATACATATATATATACATACATATATACATACATACATACATACATTCATACATACATACATACATACATACAGATATATACATACATGTATATATATATATATATATATATATATATATATATATATATATATATATATATATATATATATATATATATATATATATATATATATATATATTTATGTATGTAATATATGGACTTGACTTTGGATCGGGCATTCATTTATCGTTGTTCCATTTGTGAAAAATCAAATGTACCCATGTACATATGTATGCATATATGTAACAACGACAACAACCTCAGCAACAATAGCAGTATGAAGGCTCCATTGTTGATCTGCATGTCGCCATGTGCTGAACATATTTACAAACTATTGGTATTTGTATGTATGCCCACTAAACTGCTTCTCTTCTTCCAACTATCCCCCAACCCTCACGTAATCATGATTATTTCAAGTACAAGGCAAAAGTCGAAACCCCAAAACATTTTATAATACTATACAGGAGTAGGAGCGAAGCTGATAGGCTTAACTAAATTCAGAAGCATCTCATAACAAGGAAGATAACAGCCACATAGTTGCCATGACTACACAGGGTGTCCGCAAGGATAGAGACTACGGCAGTATTGGTGCTAATTAACGATGGCCACTGCTGCTGTAATGGCAAGGTAGAAGTAACTGGAATGGTAATAATGGCAGAGTTGTCTATAGTGACACAGATAACAACCGCTTCTACATCAGCCACACTGGGCTCAATGCGAAATTCTTATCTTGCACAAAAACGTCATACGAACCTAAAACGAAAGATAAAACAGTACAGCATATTTTTTTACCTATGGTTAATCTGGAAGCACGTCCCATTGGAGAGGATCAGTCTGGGTGCCGAAAAGTCATCCACTGGCACAAACTCTTCTCTGAATATGAATTTGGAAGGTTACTTGAACGCGAACTTCCCCAATTAGAGTCCTCTAAGTTCCCCACCACAGCCACAACAGCAAGGAAAATGTAAGAGAATCAAATGAACCCAAGAAGAGTATAAAGATGTCATTTGCGCTTATTACTATGCATTAAATAGGCCATGGAGAGGAACACATCGCACACTCTTATCAAATATGGAGAACACAAAATCAAGACAGCTATTTGGATGAAAACTAGTTAGAACATTTTAGGCGGTACATCTTTAGAAATAATAGACTCAGAGATAGAGGAATGACAGGAAGGAAATGAAGAATCAGACGATATCGCTGGATATCCTCAAAATTTCTGTAATTTCAAACATCCTGAAGTACGACATGTCAGTGTGGAACACGGATCTCCAACGATACCACTCTAGTGTAGTACTGACTTCAAATAATAGTATCAACTGTGGCATTTGGAAGGTGAATCACTTTCACTATTAATTTTTTTTTATATAACCCAAATACCTCATACAAGCGAACTTAACAAAACAGAATAGTGGTATAAAATTCAGATCAAGAAAATAAGCTATTTCTTTTATATGGATGTCTTACAACTCTATGGCAAAGACAATAATGAGATTGAAGGCCTATCACATACTGTGGAAGCGTTCAGTGATGATGTTGGGATGAAAATTGGTCTTGATAAAAATTCCAAGGCTACTTTCCCGAAGGAAAGCTGAAGACCTCAAATTCAGTGGTGTTAGACGTTTATACAGTTATAAAATGAATTTCAGCAGGAACAAACTTGCAAATACTTAGGAATAAACGAGTGTTCTGGCATTCGTCATGCAAGTATGAAGGAAAAGATCAAAAAGGAATGTTACAGGGGAGTTCGGGCAGTCCTAAAATCTGAGTTAAATACACATAACAAAGTGTTAACCATAAATTCCTCAGCAGTTCTAGTTGTTATTTATAGCTTCAGTGTGTCCAATTAGAGTATCAGCAGATTAAAGGAAATTGAAACGAAGATCAGTAAGCTGCTGGCATGCAATAGTATGCATCACCCGAAGGCAGACGCGGTTCGTCTTTACCTTCTCGTAATCCAAGGAGCTCGAAGCCTGATCTAGTTTTAAATCTCTTACAAAACCATCACAAGTGGACTGGCCAAATATTTTCAAACATCTAACCATTGGATTCTAAAACTCGGTGAAAACCACGTGAGACGTAAGAAGCTTCATTCTGTCAGGAAAGAGAACAAACAATTGGCTGGTGAGTTTATGCATGATACCCAGGTTTGAACTCATGATGTAGATGCAGCAACTGTTGTTGCAAAGAAGATGAAATCAATGGCAAAGAAAAAAAAAGCGTTTGAACAATTGGCTGAGAGGTGAGAATAAAATCTTCAGCATGGCAAATATATAACTCGTAGCAACAAGTTGATATAGACGAAAAGCGCACCGATCAGTAGCTACGGAGCTCCGGGCTGAGACAGAGTGTGAGGGCTTTATCTTTGTCGTGCAATATCAGAGCTTATTGACCCGGAACTATCACGCCAATGTGATGAAAAATAGTGTTTACTCCATTGGTAGGATGGAAACAGTGGACCACCTAAACTCTGGGCGTAAAGTCTTAGCACCTGTATAGTATAAATCAACACATGACAGAATTGGCCATTATCTACATTTGTTAAGATGTCAGTATTTTAAAATCAATACTGCTGATAAATGGTAGAAGCACAACTCTGAGGTTGTAACTGAGGGAGAAACTGTAACGATTTTTCGGGACATTCCAGTGCATAGAGGCTGAACCATCAAAGCTTAATTAACCATATATTGTTGTGAAAGAAGAAAACGATAAAATATGTTTATTGATTGACATGAGCATACCTAATTGTCATAATGTCTTGGCAAAAGAATTTGGTAAGCTCAGAAAATATAAAGATTTGCTGATTGAAATCGAAAAAATGTGGCATCTCAAGATGGTTAAAATATCAATGAGCACTTCTAATGGTCAAAATAGGAACTGAAAATAATTTGAGGCTGATCCCTGGCTTACTATCCTTGCAGAAAGCGTAAACAATTGAGTAAATGAGTACAACATTGTCGCTCTGAATTTTCCACGGGCATATGGCGTAGTGGTTAAGAGGGCGGCTACTAACCCTAAGATTCCGATTTCGATTCCAGGCAGTGACCTGAATAATAATAACAAATAATAATAATAATAATGATGATGATAATAATAATAATAATAATAATTATTATTATTATTATAATGATGATGATGATGATGACGATAATTATATTGATAATAATAATGATAATGATTTCATTTATTTGCCACGTGGGCAAAGATGACGAGGACAATACAGAGACAGACATAAAGTGCGGGCGTTTACATATAATAATGAAATGATAAATAAAAAAAAGAAATAAAAAAGAAATAAGTAAGTTTTAAAAAATCTATACCCGGTATAGAGTGGGAAATAGGAGACATATGCATAGCGTATAGAAGTACAAAAAAAAAAGCCAATATGAGTGGTATGGCGAAAATAGTAAATTACCGGGACCTGGCCATTGAGTTACAGAGGCTACGGAAAGGGCGGGT
>NC_142929.1:140725215-140730215 GCF_046866305.1 Octopus bimaculoides
TCAGCTAAAACAGTCTCCCCTTCTTATAGTGATGATGGTGGATGATATCGATTCCTTACTTGTTGTTCTAAAATGCACCATATATGTTGAATAATATTGAGATCTGGGTACTGCAGTGGCCAGATAAGATGTTCAACTTCACTAGAATATTCCTTGTGCCATTTGATAAGAAATTTAGCTGTGTGAAGTGGTGAAATTTGCGCAAAATATATTAAGAAACAGCAATTTTAGCAAAATATATTAAACAACACTAATAATAAATTTAAAAAAAACATAAAAATGAACAAGCTTTTGACAGTTTTATAGATACTTCAAAATCATGATGCTATGATGTTAGGTGTTTCCATTATTTTGTCGAACCCCTGTAGGTATGCGTATATAAATATATATATTTCTGTTGGTAGTTTGTTCTCTCGTGTGTCTACGTAGTTTGTTCTCTCTTGTGTCTACATATTTTCGCTCTCTTCATATATATATATGAAGCGAGAGAGAGAGAGAGAAAGAGATTGAGAGAGAGAAAGAGGCTGAGAGAGAGAAAGAGATTGAGAGAGAGAAAGAGATTGAGAGAGAGAGGTGGACAGAAGGGGAATAGAAATGAGGAAGAGAGATCATGTATCCCTCACACAAATGCAAATATGCGAAATAGCAATTATACGAGTGCGGCGGTAAGTATGCAAATCAACCAGAGTCGACTCCGAAACACACGATCAAACGACTTACATTTTCAGTAATAATATTTATTCCCCTCCCCCCATTAATAAAAAGAAATAAAGTAACAAATAATCCTAAATATATTTTTTTTCTACTCGTCGAAAATACATACAAATCTAATTACAAGTTGAAGCCATGCTAGATAAACTAACTTTTGCAAAAAGTCGAAGTGTGTAATGAAGTGTACACATTCTGGCAGCTGCAAATGACTGGATTAATGCAGAGAATACGAAGCACAAGATTATATAAAGAAATGTAAAGAGGGAGAAACGTGCTGCAAGATATGAAGGGATTGAATGATGGCAAAACTAGACAAGATCTGAACGACGTCTAACTACTTGGTAAATCCAATATCGTTTAGTCTAAAATAGATTACAAGATCACCTCCAATAAGTGCATCGTTAAATTCATTTCATCTTTAAGTAAACAAAAATACATTTTTCCTTTCGTTTACTGTTTCTTCGCTCGAGCAACATAAATCCACGTACACAATCACGCATATCTATATATCAATCAATCTATCTTTGTACGTATATATATATATATATATATATATATATATATATATATATATATATATATATACAGATGGATAGATAGATAGACAAATACATACATACATACATACGACCATCATCTTTAATTTCCGTCGAAAAATCCACTCACAAGTCTTTCGTCGGCCCAAGGCTGACGAAGCACAGTGTACAAGACACTTGCTCAAGGAGCTAGACACAGAGACTGAACACGTTACTATGTGTTTGAGAAGCAATCTTTTGCTCACCGAGTCTGGCGTGCATCAAGAGTTTGCGTCAAGTGTTTGTCATATAGTTCTTGAAGAACAATTTTTTCGTCAGTAACTACGATTGCTCTAGACTTGTCAGCATCCTTGGGGGTTATCGATGAGTCCTTTTGTACATTGTTTAATGCCTGTGCTTGGTTTTTAGAGACGTTAAATTTACATTTCGTCCCTGTATTACTGGGTTGTACTGATTGTTGTAGGCAGGTTATGTAATCTTCCAAGTGTTTCGTTTCCATTTCGGGGACATTGGAATGCATTTTTCGCTTTGAATAGTGATCCCTCTGTATATGCAACATTTAGAAAGAGTTCTTTTAACCGTCGTTTTCTGCAAAACGTGTGTATAAATGTATGTATGATTATGTAGAGAGTTTATAAGTATGCGTGTGTGTCTCTTGGTGTGTGTGTGAGAGTGTGTGAGTGTGTGTGTATATTTGTATCCGTGTTGTCTATGTATGTACAGCTTTGTAACATCGCTACCAACACCCAGAGAGAAACACAGACTATATTTAAGGAACCCTGATACCAATTAAAGAACATTTGGAAAATTGCTATTAACAAAGAAAAAAAAATCTCGATGCAAAATCAAACACTCTTTTTTTCTTGAAATATAAAACAAGTTCTGATGATCACTGGAAGGAAAATAGAGTCACGAAACGATTTGTTGACATCAAATGATTTTTAAACACCTAATCTTTAAAGTGGAAATCATTGTCAAAAATGAAGGAATTATCAAAAAAGACAATCTTATTAATTTTTTCATATATATATATATATATATATATATATATATATATATATATATATATATATATATATATATATATATATATATATATATATACATATGTATGTGTATGTGCTTGTGTATATATATATATATATATATATATATATATGTGTGTGTGTGTGTGTGTGTGTGTGTGTGTGTGTGTGTGTGAGTGTGTTGGCTCATCCTATAACTGATGCGGTTTTTATACTTTTAGTTTTCAAAATTAAGATAAACAAAATTATTTTTTAATCAAAAATATAATCTTCATTTTTTATTATGCTCTTCCATCTATCTGGTAGAGTTGCAAGGCCCCTCATCCAAATTTCATTTCGCCGTGACGAATAATACTCCTCCAGTACTGTTCTGACTTCGTTTATCGAATTCCTATTTTTTTCCGCTCAAATGATTTTGAAAACTATGGAATAATGATAATCAGATGGAGGCAATGTCCAGCGAATATGGTGGGTGGGTCATCGTTTTCCATTGAAACTGCTGCAGCTGTTGGGATTTAATTCTCGCTTTATGTGGCCGAGAATTATCCTGATGGAAGACAGTCGTTTTCCTTCTAGAACTAACTCAAACCGCTCACGCTGCTCGCAGTACATGTACTTTGTTATCGTTTGGTCTGAGTCAGACACCTACAATCCACTGAAACGTATGTTCTCTATGTTAAACCACAGGTCGAACCCGAGGAAATGAGCGAGACAATATACAATTTTTTTTTAATAACACTATACGTCGAGATTTCGTCCTCCGTAAGAATTTACTCTGCATTCATCATATATATATATATATATATATATATATTGAGGCTATGATATGTAATGGTGTCAAGAAGACCCAAAGGTGTCAAATGTTGCTGAGTAAGTGCTATGGACAGACTATAGTAAAGCTCCAGGTTCGGTGATTATGCGAATGAGAGGCCTATGTAGGTCATATATCAGCATGCGTATATATATAAAAATCCAAGGCTGTGAAAGATTTCAGAACATTTATAAATAGAATGCCTTATAGATGTTTCCGGGATATTTTATATACCCCTTCATCGGAGACGGTGTGAGAAAATGGTTAAGCAATAGTTATTCTTGATAAAATATGAAATATAGAGTGAAGTGGTGGAATGAAAAATTTTCTCATGAAATTTCGGCAAACGTCAGAACGTAAAACGAGCAAGAAATGAAAAGAAACAAAATTTAGGGATGTCACATACCTAGGTTCCATTGTTACCATTTACATTACGTAAATGTCTGCAAATCATCGTGTGACCTTCATGGAAAATATAATTTACAGAGTTATGCACGAGACATCCTCCCGAGAGAAAACATGCATACAGTTCTATCAATTGCATTTGGTCGATATATATGAAATGTGTTCGTTTTGGCGCGGCGAAGCCGGAAATGACTCTACAGATAATGATTTTCTGCAGCGAAAGTTGCCGATTATATATATACATATATATATATATATATATATATATATATATATATATATATATATATATATATAGTTTATGGATTAGAGACAGGTATTCACTGTATAGAAAATACACTTCGAAGTGCTCAAGAGACTTGAACTTGAGCAGGTAGAGGAGTAAATGTAAGGACAAGAAAGTTAGGAAAGACGTTATAAAAATATTAAATACATTTAATACAAACGATATACGTATGTATGCATATAAAAGAATCCGATTTTCACAGAATGGAAGTAATATCAGGAATTAAATGGAAGATATTCTAGACCATTATAGGGTGAGATTTACCAATCTAACATGTTATTGGTGGCTCTGTAGTATCTGATTATGGAATCAAGTTACAAACATTATTTTGGACCACCAAAATCCCCAGAAATAACTGTTGGACTCGTAAAGCTCCTACTCAGTCCCATTAATTCCTGATATTATTTGTATTCTCTGTGAGTCAAACAATTTTTATATATAAACATATGTACATTTTTGTATTAAATGTATATAAGATTTTTTGTATATCAACTTCCTTGTCCTTACATTTACTCCTATACTTATACCTATGCACATCTGGAGACACGCACACGCAAACATATGCACACACAGACACACACATCCACGCACCAACCGCACACGCACGCACCACCCGCAAGCACCACCCGCACACACACGCACCACCCGCACACGCACGCACCACCCGCACACGCACGCACCACCCGCACGCACCACCCGCACACGCACGCACCACCCGCACACGCACGCACCACCCGCACACGCACGCATCACCCGCACACGCACGCACAGGAGGTCTGGGTGTTATGCAATCTGCGATAAAATAATGTCCATCAAATACGTGTACGCAATACTTCTCGCCATTCAGGTAAACAATTGCAAAGAAGTTACGCATATCTAGCCAAGATAATGCACCGATTATGTTTCTGCGTGTTCGTCTTTCAGAAACATGAAATACCACTAGTCGACGACGTCCTGTCGAAGAGAGAGAAGGTCGGGTTACACGTGCACGCCCTCTTGTCGTCTGTTAATTTTACTCGTATATTTGAATTGTTTTTTTTTTTTGCATTGACTATTGACTGCTACCCCCAAAAGTTTTTGTTTTTATTCTCCCTCTGTATATCTGTATATTTCCACTTGTCCCTTTCTGTTGGAGAGCGTAGGCTCGAAACGGAAAAGTACTTTCTCACCTTCCCGAGCCCGAGCGTCAAACTAATACACATGCTTGTTGTTTATAAACCTGTCTT
>NC_142929.1:140732162-140739662 GCF_046866305.1 Octopus bimaculoides
TATATATGTATGTATGTCTGTGAAAATTACAGAGAGAATCAGAGAGAAGGACAGAGATGGGGAGATACAAACAGTGTATGTTACACGAATCATTGCAAAGAATGTATACGATCAGTGTGTTATATGAATCAATACCAAAACCGATTTAATTGATCCTGATTTTCTTTTTAAAGAACCCAATCTTTAAAGTATGTGTAATGGGGTTCTTAACCCGATATAAGAACCAATAAAATATTTCTAAGGTAAAGTTTTAATATCTCTGTTGCTGTTATGTTTTATATTTATTATTTCATCTGTATCGCTATCGCTTCCTATAAAGTTGATTCCTGCATAGAAACCCATGCACATATACAAATGCATATATATATATATATATATATGTGTGTGTGTATGTATATATATATATATATATATATATATATATATATATATATATATATATATATATATATATATACATATATATATATATATATATATATATGTATATATATATATACATATGTATTTGCATATATGTATGTGTATATACGTGTATATATATATATATATATATATATATATATATATATATATATATATATATATATATATATATATATTATATATACTCTTTTACACTTACTAGTTATATATATATATGTGTATGTGAGTGTGTGAGCATGCGTCTGTGTGCCTATGTGTGTGTATGTGCGTCTGTATGTGTGCGAGCGTGTGTTTCAAATCTTTGAAGATGGGATAATTTAATGATATCAATATACTTCACTGATTTCTAACTTGAAGAATATTTGTTAGTAAAGAGATAAATCACTAAAATATACTCCTAAAAGGAAGCGCCGTTTCAACATTTTGGCTAACTGTATTATTAGTTTACATAGCATCTTTTGCAGAATCTCAGCTTATCGCTTTTAAATGTCTTCCTTCTGCTTCATATTGGGATACCAACATAAGTACTTTCACTAATTGGATAACTTCTTGAAATATTGATCTTTGAGCCAGATCACATTATTAAATATGCTTGAGTATACACAAACGGAGAGAATATTTACTAAATACACGTGAATATTCACTAAACATGGCTATGGCTAAAACTTCCCAATAATCCGACGCTCTTGGTCAACCAGAGGGGCAGTTGTCTAATTTGCAAAGTGGATCGTCGGATGTGGTCAGTATTCGTAAGGGTCGTGGTGAACTCGTTGGTCAGAGCCGTTGCAACACAACCCAGGTGAATGCCAACGTTAACACACGTAGAAGTAAGAACAAATACCGGAGATATTTTTCCTGTAATGAATGCATTTGCGGTAGAATGAGATATTTCTTTCATATTTCTTAAACATCAAAATGCACAAGACATTTGACCCCTAATAATAATAACAAGGTTTATTGTCTGTCAGCTTTTTGTGTTTTGTGAATAATTTGATTTGTTACAAAACTAAGTACTTTAAATTTGATGGATCAGTATGGAGGTAATATAGATTTTATTGTTCTATATTTGAGAGATAAGGAATTATGTACGTTATTTACATTTGACGGATATTTGTCCTCATCTTGTTTGTTGTTAACACAATGTTTCGGCTGATGTACTCTCCAGCCTTCATCAGGTGTCCTACAGGAATTTCGTAACTGGGTTCTCATTCCTCAGGTATTTTTCCGGTGTTATTATTATTATCATTATCATTATTATTCATGTCACTGTTTGGAATCGAACTCGGATTCTTGGGGTTAGTAGCTTCCGCTCTTAATCACTACGCCATATGACCGTGGGCCCATGTGAAATGTAAATAATGTTAATAATATAGATTTTATCATTTAACTGCTACGCATTTTATCGATCACGAAAAGATGAAAAACAAAGCCCCATAGGTATTAATATCAGACTTAGAAAATTATGAAACTAAATGCCACCAAGTAATTCATTGACGACCTACCGACTGTATCAAGAAGTAGGTCTCACATTTTGCTTAGAAATATTACCAAATCCAAAATATAAGAGTGAATGATTAGGAACTCGTTAAAAGTGAAGATGCACCAATCAAATAACAAGGCATCATTTTCTTGTTTACTACCACAGACAATTGTTCTGCAGTAATTTTCATAACAAAAGATACAAATAAAATGTCATTGATTAAAACTCATCACAATAATTTATGGTACATTGTGAAACTCTTTCATTTTGCACCGCATCTTTAGGTTTTACCGTCTCATACTAGCGACATACTCAAGACTTACAGTAGTTAGGATTTCTACAGATGGCAAATCATAAATAAGGAACGACTTGTTTGACAATGGAGAAAAATGCCGCACAGGTTGTTTTGATAGATAAACACAAGGGTTCGATTTCAAGAAGAATAAAACACTCGATTATGTTCACGTTTCTAAGTACTTTGGTTGGATGGCAAAGTTAACTTCGGTGAGATTTGGACTAGTGATATAGAGAACCATTGTCTCCGACTGTCTAAGGATCGTTTCACCCCAAACCATAATAAGTGTTTCTAACATAGAGACAAGGCATGCAATTTAAAAGGTAGGGCTTTATTCGATTTAAAATGATCTCATTTTTGACCAGTATCTAGCTTATCCTTCCGTGAAAGATGAATTTCAAGGATGACTTTTGCGGAATTTGAACACAGACTGTTAAAAATGACACCATTTACGGAAAAGCAATTTGTCCAAAGCTCTCACGATTCTGTCATTTTACCTCCCGCTCTCATCCTGAATATGAGGAAAAGCCAGAAGCGGATTCGAACAAACTCAATCAAAACTGGCGGTGTTGTCGGCCATTTACCATCATAAATACTATCTAAATAAATATATATGACGATTACAAGTTGATAGACTCTTTTTTTTTATTTGCGGCAAATACATCATCATAGAGAAGATTTGAATTCTGCTCTGCAAACTCATCACAATACCAGCCGTCAATTCTATTATGCTGTCACTACTTACATTATTCAACTGTATAATCGCATGACGTCAGGCTAGTTATTTAGAGCTAGATAGATGTAATCATGAATGATTAAAGTCTTCACTAACGGCATTGGGAATCATAACAGTGTACATACTGTCAACGTTGATTCCCTCTGCCGTTAGCGAAGACACTAATCATTCATTGCTAAATCTTTCTAGCTCGAAATAACTACCCTGACCACATCAAACTTATTCCATTGTTTGAATTATTTGCTATAATCTCAACCACACTTTTCTTTATTTAATACGACGCTTATCACAAGAATGCAATTGTTAAGTTTGTAGTTAGGAAATAGATGTTGCTGCTGTTTAACTTCAGAAAGATTATCAGCAAATGAGTTCGAAACACGACCAACTCATCTAATGTTATATTACGCCTCAAACCATCAAATATATTGTATCTTTTTTTTAAGGAGGCAGCCTCCGATTTCAGAGAGAATCGGTTTTTCTTCTAGCATTTCGAATTAGCATGAAGAAGTACCTGAATTGGCTCGTAGTTTAGTGAATATAAAATACTTAAATGTAAGCACGCCAGTGTTGTACATTCTATTTCTTTACATAAGCCATTATACATATACGTAATACAACTTTAAATATAGATGCGCAGGGTATGGATGTCTTGTTTGCAAGTTCGCATCACGGCCATCTGCTTTCATGTTCTCTTCTACAGCAGCACACTACCATATTTGTTTCTATATTTTATGAGTAACTGATGCCTTGTGTCTGAATTTTGCACCAGAGAACTATGCTAAACCCGATTATATATATATATATATATATATATATATATATATATATATATAAACATAATTAAGGGATCAGCAAACATTTGCTTCACCACATACCGAAGTTCAGAAATAGCAGCTAAAAAAGCTGAGTTCCAACAGATACCATTACTTGTAACTCACAAAGGCAAAAACAAGAAGAAAAAACAATGAAAACTAACCATTCCGAAGTTAATCGTAGACGCGTTTCTGGATTATGAGTGATAATACTCAATTTCCTTCATCAATACGATATTCCAGTAGTAAATGTTTGCTGATCCCTCAATTATGTTTATAAATGTACATGAACTTTTAAATAAGTTCTCCACCGATAATGGTGCTTACATACCGAAGGGCTTGGTAAAAAGTATTAATTGTTGATTTATTAATAAATTATAAATTGATAAATTATAAATTGATAAACCTTTACCCTTTTAATTTGTAATATATATATATATGTATATATATATATATATATATATATATATATATATATATATATATATATATATATATATATATATATATATATATATATATATTTATATATATATATATATATAAGACAGGTGTATGAACATCAAGCGTGTGTATTAGTCTGACGCTGGGGAAAATGAAAAAGTCTTTTACGTTTCTCGCTTGAGATCTTCGACAGAAAGGAATAAGAAAAAATAAACAGAGAGAATGAAAACAACATATATATATATATATATATATATATATATATATATATATATATATATATATATATATATATACATATATATGTGTGTGTGTGTGTGTGTGTGTGTGTGTGTGTGTGTGTGTGTGTTTATATACATTGGATGGTGTTAGGCTTAAATCAGTTTGTCAAACTGAATTAAGCCGACATATTCTCGGTCATACACCATACGCTCATCCTTTCCTGTTAAGAAAAAGAACAAACGAGCAGTGAGAATTTTTAAATGTCTCTGTAATTTTACCAAGTCACGACATGTGCATATTGTGACAGCAGAACGGGCGACTATGACGTTCTAGGTTCGATACCACTGTGTGGCGTCTCTACAGCTTCAATTCAACCTAATTGTTTGGGGTGAAATTGAGTAGATGTAATATGTATGGAAAGTTCCAGATGAATTGTAGATGTATTCCAGAGGCACAGTTTTTTTCGACTCCGCGTCATACTCGTCTCACTTCAGAATTATGTAAATAGTACACCTGTCAGTAGTATGGTGAGCCGTCAAAAAGCTAATTCAATGAGATAATAGAATAGTGGATGCAATGATTGCATACTCACCATCGCAACCGACGAAAAGAGATTTACTTACTTATAAATACTACATATGAACTAAGTTGGGTTCAGAAATAAACTAAAACCACGCTGTTCTCCTATCTTCGTGATTCACTTATTTCTTATTCTTAAGACACTGATTAAACATATACGCTCATGTATCCTGTGATTTAATAACTTCCAGTACGGTTATAATGAGATTCAATCCAATATATAAGATAAACAAACAATTAAGGGAAACCAATGAATATCAATAAACCAATAAGCTATATAAAACAACGAAACTAAATTAGAGGTGGCGTAGTATATAACAATGTGAATCCAAAATGGAGGTTTTTTTCTGGATTTGAGAAACAAGCAAAAAAATTAAAATATCTCCGAACAATGAGTTTATCGAAAAACAAATACATCTCGCTTGTACTAATACTGAATATACATAGTCTTCTTTAACAAACACAATTCTGTTGTAAATTAGATTTTCAATTTGCAAAATGCAATTCTATTTACATATGTACGTAAAATGATTTCCACTATGCATTAGTAAGAGTAACGTAATTATTCTGAGGATCAATACATACATACATACATACATACATACATACATGTATATATATATATATATATATATATATATATATATATATATATATATATATATATATATATATATATATATATATATATACACATATATATAGATAGATAGATATATGTATGTATAATATATTCACAAACGCACACACACACGCGCACACACACATATATATAAAGGGGTGAATATGTATGTAAATGTTTGTATATGTAATCTTGTTCGTATGTGTTTATATGCATATGTGTATATATAGAGAAACGCACGTGCATATACATACAGACAAACATACATGCATACATACATACATACATACATACATACATACACATGTATATATATATATATATATATATATATATATATATATATATATATATATATATATATATATATGAATCTATATATTATGTTAATCAGGAACCATAATAGAGTTTCTGGTTATCATGAAAAACTACAACGCAACAATGCTTTTATAGAATTATAAAGGAGAAAGAGTGGGAATATAAGAGAGAATACAACAACGAAAAGAACAAAAAAAATACGTAGTCTTAAATATGTAAAAGACCTCATAAACAACAGAATTTGTTGACTCCTATTCACGAATACTATTTCACCTCTATTTCGCAATCACATTCTCTACATTATTTCTTTTCTTTTATCATGTCTGTATTATCTTCAACTCGATCTTTCTCAGTTTCTCCTTTTTCACTTTCCTGATCTCTTTCAATGACTTCTAATATCTTACACATTCTCACGTTGTCTTCTCCGATTATTCCGTTTTTATTGAGTCATATAATGCACATACTTCTTCATTGTTGTAAACAGCAGGTGCAAACTAAATACAGTTTTATTTCAGCCGTTCCCTTCATTACAGGATGCATTATAATAACCTTTCACTCCGTCTACTATAGCTCTTGTTTTAGCAGCAAGACACTTATGTTTAATGTTTCTACCTATAATTTTTTTATGTTTTATGTTTTCATTTTCCTGTCCAGTTTCTGTCTACCAAAGTGTTGTAAAAACAAATAAAATATAAAACTAAGTTTATAACATTGTCGATATCAGTGGATATACGTTGCTACTTGATTTAGGAAGCTGTATGCTGGATATAGATATACTTCAAAGTACAAAAGTCAAATTCTCTCTTCAAATATATATGGTAACACGAAAGTATCCAAATTAAAGAAATTTCCTCGATATATGATGTATATACCGCAATTCTAACTGTAAAGAAAAAAAGTTTGTTGGCGAACAAAGATATGAATATAAATGTTACGTAGAATATTGATTGTACATTCCGAACAATAACTATGTAAAAAATTAGATACAGTTTCAAATTAGAGAGGAACTGAATATGGGTAAGTGTACATATTATTATTGACAGAGAGAGTGCCGTTAAAGGGCCATTAAAGTGACACTGGGATAAAATATACGAAGGCCAGTATACCCGTCATAACTACCCGATAAGGGTACAAGAGGCACATGCATTACGACAAACATATGCGTGATACGGTAACTGATATCAAGATAAACAGCATATGAGCCTGCAGGTAGGGACCAGTAAGAACTTTCTTCAGATTGAGTGGCCCCTCTCGCTCAAAAGGCCGCTGAATAAGGGTTGCTTCAGAATGTTGAACGAACCGCCTATGTTTCCAAAGGTGAATTATCCGAACCCCCAAAGAATTCCTCTCAACACGTGGCTATGATTTTCCCCCACTATTTCTGCTCGAAATCAAAGATACGCATATCTTCGGCCACCAAAGGATATGCTCAACTGTTTAAGGTCAAACAAATGACAAGCAAATCTGTAGTATTGAGCAGAATATTTGCTGTAGCCCACCTTTTATACCAAGACAAAACAATGATAACACTTCCAATCAGTTAAGATGAGAAGCTATGAAGGTCGA
>NC_142929.1:140744662-140752162 GCF_046866305.1 Octopus bimaculoides
GCCAAATACCTCAGTGACTTATCAAGCTGCGTTCGTTGGGCCTGTATATGGTGGTGTCTGCAAATTGTTTGATATAAAGAAAAATAAATGTTTTGGCAGACAACCCAAAATCAGTGAAAAACATTTGAATTTAATATTATTGTAGAAGCAGTACCAAGCAATTTATTGCAAGCCTGCAAGCATATTGATATTATTATTTGATTTATGATTTCAGAAACACTGATTTGTAGTACCATGTGGGTGCAATAATCCGCCATTTTGTGCTTTTGGGCTGTTTTTGCGTCATTCTTCGTTATCAGTACTACTCTACACGATAGAAATAAAACAATTCGGTAGATCATTCACCAAATTTCTGTAAAGCTGGCCTCAACATGAGGGACTTTATGAACTGAGTTAAACAGCCATCCTGTGTTGAACTGAGATCAAATCATTATTGATTGCGCGTACCTCGTTCTTTTGTGCCTTTTATGCTATCATTTTAGACATAAAGCCATTATGTTGATTGATAAAATATATTCGGACAATTACTTCGTTGTCTTATCACGGGAGTGGCAGAACACGTTCGAAACGACGACTACTGTTCATGATAAATCTGAACTAGTCAATGAAGGTGAGTTGCACGTATCCACTTGATTTGTGAGAAATCACAGTCAAGTCAAGTTTATATCACATCTTACTGTCTTAAAAATGTTTGGACACATAGGTTAATGTATTCGAAAATGTGTAGACTGTATGCAAAACTGAGGAACGTTCACAGATGGAATAGTTTTGATCACGTTGATCGTAGATCGGTTCGTTATTTGGTAGATTAAGTTAAAGCAGCTATTTAGTATGTTTGATCCGAATATGAAGATTTTCAATCAACGAATCCGAAATGTCACCCGTTGTTATCCTCTTATCAGTCGGGGTGGATGGTCCATAGAAATTTCTACCTGATAATTATAAATGTTAAGTCCATATGTTATGAAAATTAAACTGATTTAGTCAACTGTATTACCGTAACACTTTCCCGTACGTAAATCCCTCTAGAGGCAATTGATGATGTCTCTAGAAGGACATTTTTTTATCAATTGTTGCCTGTTCGTACACACATACGTCATAAATACATACATAGATGTGTATACGTATGTATGCATGTTTCTCTGTGTGTAAACGGAGAATATGTACTTAAATTTTGTTGTTAGAGTAGCTTCTACTCAAACAATACATACACTATGTGACAGGACGAGCACTAAATGACCCACATGGAATATCCTGCTCATTTTCTTTCTTAGGCATTAATAAAAACCAGTTACATGTTACCATCTACCGATACTCTAAGATTCGTGTTAATACGAGCAGTCAGAGGATATGTAGTTCTAACAAAATCAATGTTCCTTTATCTCTGATTCTCAACATCTTTTTTAATTGTTTTAACAACACCGTCCCCGACACCCATACACGTTGTCCAGACACATAAACACCGCGTGAATCCTGCGTTATGCAATATCAGCAAATTTCATCTGATGAAAGGTAATTTTTGTAGCGGAGAACTTTCAGTCGCTACTGAAATTCTGACAAGCAACTCTGTGGTATTGAGCAGAATATTTGCTGTAGCCCATCATTTATACCAAGAAAAAAAACGAGGGCATTTATTATTATTATTATTATTATTATTATTATTATTATTATTATTATTATGTTTTTTTCTTCTTTTCTAAAATATTCATCCATTTCTCGCCGAGTGTTTTCCGTACATCTAGGGCAGAGAGGCTCATTGTATGCATTCCCAGTTTACACACAGACATTCACAGGTAAAATATGTAATTAAATAAATAAATAAATAAATAAATTCATGAATGGATGTTGTTTTCACAACGATAATGCTCTTCTCAGTACATGAGTCGTTCCAGTTAACACGAGTTTTTGCACTTCCTGTGAGGATGGTAAGCCTGGTATCATTTTCAAATAGGGTTCAGTACCTTTTTTTAATCATTCCTAGAGATCCGACAATCACTGGTACGGTAGTCGCTTGAGGTGCCAGGTTTTTTCAATTTCTATTAGCAAATCTTTATATTTACTGATCTTGTCAAATTCTTTCGCTGCTATATTGTGATCGCAAGGAATACTCATGTCAATTAATAAACCCATCTTCTTTGTTTGTACTTTTATAATAATATCCGGTTTATTAGCTTTTTATTATTATTATTATTATTGTTCAGTAGTTTTATTTTTATAACGTGCTTTCACTTCACTACCGAGCGCAGCTCTGTGTTCCTTGGGTATGTGCTGTGGTTTGCTGTGATGCTCTTATAGTTACTGTATTGAAAGCGTTTTGCGTAGGATGTGTGCAGTGCCAAGTAGTGCAATTTTCTGTATGTTATATATATTTGTAAGTCCTGGTGTTTTTGTAATGTATTCCTGTGAATATTTTTTTATTATACCTAAGGCACCTACTATGATAGGAATTGTTTCTGTTTTTAGATTCCACATTCGAGTTACCTCTATTTCCAGGTCTTTGTATTTTGAAAGTTTTTCCATTTCTTTTAGGGAAACGTTGTCATCTGCTGGTATTGATACACCAATTAGAAAGCATTTTGTTCTTCATGATCTTTGACAACTATATCTGGTCTATTGGCCTTAATGTCTCTATCTGTGTGTATTGGCATATCCCAGAGTATGGTTGCTTTCTCGTTTTCTGTGACCTTTTCTGGCGTGTGTTTATACCATTTATCTGGCGTGTGTTTATACCATTTTTCTGGCGTGTGTTTATACCATTTTTCTGGCGTGTGTTTATACCATAATAATAATAATAATAATAATAATAATTATTATTATTATTATTATTAATTTAATAATTTAAAAAGGATTGACATCACTCTCCACAAAGGTAAACAGTCAAGACGAAGAGCGCGATTTGTTTGCAATAAATATTTTATTGGTTGAACGATATTTCGACAGTAAGTCTGTCTTTGTCAAGTTCAAAATAAGAAGTGATAAAAATTCAAAATTATAGAAATTATATTTAAAGTATGAACGAGAGCAAATAACGTCCATACGTTAATGGAATGACTTCATCAGTCTTTAAGTTTCAATTTTATAATAGGTGAAATGAAAAAGATAGAAAAAAAACAGAAACAAAAACAGAAAAAGGAAGACAACGGAAAAAAAGGAAAGAAAGAGAGAGAAAGAAGAATATTTAATCAAAACAGTTTTGTATAAATTTGATGATATTATCCTGTCATTTTATTCATTCTTCCACGGCTTGATTTTAATAACCCGCAAACATATTTCTCCTCATGCATTCTCAGAAGTGAAAGTGAAGCAAATTCAGAATATTTTCTAATATGCACTTTCAAGTCTTTTTCAAAATTTGCAGCTGTTCGAAACGAAAGGTTCAGCAAGTTCTGTCGAACTACTGTTTTTGGGCCTGACGTTGAATCCGTGCCCATTAGACCTTTTATTTAATTGTTCTCTTGTACAACCAACATAAATCATGGGCAACAAAAATAATACACTTTCTGTATATTTTTTAAAATCAGAAGAAACCATTTCTATATGTTCGAACACTAAGATAGATAAATTACTTAATTAATAATTCCACTCACCATGCTTAGGGCAGCCCGGGACAATAGCAAAAGACACTTGCCCAAGGTGTCACAATAAAAACAGGTGATGAAGCGCGTAATAGGAGCCAAGGACAAGAATGAAATACACGTGATAGATCAAAGCGAAACCACTGCATGGCCAATTTTAGAGATCCACCGAAGTCGTATGGGGCACAAAATCCTAGGCTTGGTTAAAAGCAGGGCCAATAAAAAAAGTAAACAGGGAGCCTAAGATCAAGCGATAAAAGTAAGCAACTTGAGAAAAAATATATATGAAAAGAGTGTGTCAGAAAAATGTCGAGCCTGTGGAAATTGGAACGAGACAGTGGCACACATTCTGGAAGAATGTCCGAGTTGGCACAAGAAGAATATAAGAAATGGAGACACAACCTGGTTATTGAAGTTGTACACTGGAAACTGTGCTAGAAAAAATGGGGATTTGAAGCCTGGAAACACATGGTGCAATCATCGAGTCGAAAGAATACTGGAGTCGGAGAAATGTATGATTCTATGGGACTTTCTCATTCAAACAGACAAGAAATTAGAAAATAATAGACCAGATATCACAATTATAGATAAAGAAAAGTGAAGTTGCTTACTAATCGATCCATCATGCCCGTTTGATTCTAGGATTGTAAAGAAAGATGAAGAAAAACAAAAAAATATATATATAATCCCTTAAAATTTGAAACAAGACAAATTTGGAGCATGAGAATAGTAAAGTTTGTGACTATAATACTTGGTGCTTTGGGAACAGTAAGCCGATATATAGACAAATGGCTGAAGGAGATTGAAATAGAATGCTCGGTAGAGCTCCTACCGAGCATTCTATTTCAATCTGCCATAAGCATGGTGAGTGGAATTATTAATTATGTAATTTATCTATCTTAGCGTTCGAACATATAGAAATGGTTTCTTCTGATTTAAAAAAAAAAAAATACAGAAAGTGTATTATTTTTGTTGCCCATAAATAACAATACCAACCAGCGCTCTTATATGACATTACAATGGCAAACATCTAATTTTGTCGTGGAGTTACAATTTCCTCGGTTTTTACCATACCGAATATACTTTGAAAGTTATATATATTGCATTTAATTCTAGACCTAGACAAATGTTTGAATCTAACTTTAAATATGCTTTCGGTCAACCCACTATAACATACTTTCTGTATGAGCAACCAATTATGCCCTGTATAATTATCTAATCTTTCAAATGTTTCTCATTCCTAATACACACATGCACACACACAAACAAACGCACAAACGGAGACAAACAAATACTCCACTCACTTAAAGATGTCTTTTTTTATTATTAAATTTGTATTCTGTCTGTCTGTATTTTTTTATTGAATATTTATTGCGTGTTCAAGTATATAGGTGTCAGTTTCTACGTGTGTTTGCACGCGCATGCCTATGAGCACGTGATTATATGTTTGTGTTATCAGGTTTCCAGTTTTCATTTTAACAATATATTTTCAACCTTATCACGATGTTTGCCGCCTATTCTACTGAAATGTCTGCTACTGATTTTCGGTGGTGTTAAAAAAAGAAAAAAACTGTGTTCTGCAGTTACCTGTTGATCAACACTGTGTATCTGACTTTTTTTGGCATTCAATATAATTTAAATTGATTGATGCTTACAGAAAGCATCGCCCTATTTATTTTATTATGAATATCAATTTTTCTATAATATTTGCTCCTCAGAATTATTTTTTTGTATTTTTGGTGGAAAAAAAAATGTTGATAGCTCTGCTTACATTTTTACTTGCTGGTAATTGTTGTTTTTAGAGATTTCTTTAAGTTATATATATATATAAGTATATATATATATATATATATATATATATATATATATATATATATATATATATATATATATATATATATATATATATATATATATATATATATATATATATATATATATATATATATATATATTTATATATATATATACATACATATATATATATATATATATATATTTGTATATATATATATATATATATATATATGCACATAGAAAGAGAGAGAGGGGAAGAGAGAGAAAAAGGTGCAGAGAAGGATAGAGGAAAAGATAGAGGAGAAAGAGAGAGAGAGATATAGAGAGAGGGGAGAGAGATTTTTCAATATAAACACTCCGTCTATGATATTTTATCATTTGATCACGGAAGCACAATGCCTGGCGTGAAACGAAAAGACAAATATACAACCGCACTTACAGTCACCGATTCTTGCATATACACACACTCTCACACACCCGTGCACACACTCACACATACTGGCTGAGTGATAAGCAAACTCACTCAACAAACAGAAAATCACATTCATCCATACACACAATACACACACACACACACACACACAGAGAGATGTATATGTGCTAAGAGACACGGTATGAAAAACTGTGTCTGCATCACTTTGTATATGATTTTATGCTAAAACATCTAAAGGAGTATATATTTTTTATATGTACTTCTAAAGCACATTTATGCTCATACACTTCACACATACACTCACAAGCACATACACACATACGTGTGTGAGTGTGAGTGTGTGTTTGTGATTAGATATATAGAAATATTTATGTATGTGCGTATACGCATTTATATATATATATATATATATATATATATATATATATATATATACATAGAAGTATGTGTATCTTCGACGTACGCAAATGCTAATATGTATAGATGGTTTATTTATGTTTCAACTACAGGCACGCACACACATACATAAACACACACACACACACACACACACACACACACACACACACACACACACACACACACACACACACACACACACACACACATACATGTATTTCACTGTGTACTTACCCGTATTAATAACAGACTATGTTCGTGTGTACTTATTTGAAGAATGAACATTAAAAAAAAATGCAGTTAAAAATTTCAGAGGAAAAAAAATATATATATGTAACAACTAACAGCTAACAGTTTTAAAACTTCACAGTATAAACATAAAATAAAAGAATTATAACATATGCAAAACAAGTGAAAATATTATTGAAGAAGTAAAAGAGACTGTGATGCACTCATCATTTGTTTCCAAAGCTTTAGGCTATATTCAACAGAGACGTGTTAACTTACGTCATTTATTTGTGTTGCTGACATCGCTCGCTGTTCGCTGTTATTTGTTTTTGCTCTTTTCATTATTATTATTATTATTATTATTATTATTATTATTATTACTTTCCCTTCTCTATGACTGTAGCATTTTTCGCGCCTGTGTCATCATTCCAAATTCAGAGAAACTTTAAACAATATACTATCACCGCACTCACGATAGTCATCACCTAGAATTTCTATTAATAATGATGATTGTTTACAAATCTGGCAAACCCCAAAATTTTCTAGGAATAGGGTTGATTCAATTACATCGACCCCAGTGCTTGTCGGATACTTTATTTGATCCACTCGAAAGGATAAAAAGCAAAAATCGACGTCGGTAGAATTCAGACTCAGAAATTAAATGGCCAGACCAAATGTAGTAAAGCAGGTTCTCGCCGTGCTACCGAGAGTATTCCCTCGAGGCCGCTTCCGCCGTTTATTCTTTCAGTGTCAATACAATAAGTACCAGTTGAGCACTGGGATCGATGTATTCGTCATAACCTACCCCCACAAGCATTGTACCAAAATTTGAAACCAATAATTAAATGACATTCGAAGACAAAAAATATTCGTAAGTGCGCACAAACCTCATCTCTCACTATTTTTCTTATTTCTTTATTGCCCACAAGGGGCTAAACATAGAGGGGACAAATAAGGACAAAGGGTTTAATTCGATTACATCGACCCCAGTGCGTAACTGGTAATTAATTTATCGACCCCGAAAGGATGAAATGCAAAATCGACCTCGGCGGAATTTGAACTCAGAAC
>NC_142929.1:140754662-140792162 GCF_046866305.1 Octopus bimaculoides
TGCCACCATCACGAAACTAGAACGCATACTTTTCCGCTTTCTGTGGAAGGGTGGCGTTCCGATGGTAAGGCAATCCATTTGTTGTCAACAACCGTTACATGGAGGACTGGGGATGCCGTGGTTAATGATGCGCAGACATGCGCTGAGACTGCGGCATCTCTGGAACTTCATTGACGACGGTGAACAGGTGTGGGCGCCGTTTGTGAGGCACGCCTTCCCGCAGCTCGTCTCACTCACCGAACTGCAAACATGGATCAGGAAGAGACCGAAACTGGGCGATTGGCACCGCGAGTGTCGCCAAGCTCTATAACAGCTCTGCCGTCCGGGATCAAACTTGTGCAACTTCCAAACGACCAATGCGTTCTATAGAGGACTAGTGGAGGGGAGGTCTGACGACACTCTCAGGGCAAACCTGGGTGTGGACGAGAAATTCCTAACCCGCCTTTTCAAGACGACGTTCGGGCCGGGGCCTATGGATAATTTCCAGAGATCCCTGGCTTGGCAATGCTATCGAGACGCACTACCAGTTCGAGAGAAGATCTACAGGCACGGTTCGAAAACCACCGGACCGACCTGCCCGAGATGCGGCCAGAGCGACGAAACCGTTCTGCACGCACTCGTGCAGTGTCCAGATATTTCAGAGCTGTGGACCTTCATCGAACGGCTGTTGTCGCGTGTGGGACGAGCCCACTTATCAGCCGAGTCTATCGTGAATATTGTTCCGCCACCTTCCTTTAAACGGGAAGGAAAAACGGTTTTTGTAACACTGATAGCTATGGCAAAAGAATGCGTGTGGTGGACGCGTTTGAAAGGTCTACAAACAAACACTTTCCTCTCTGGTCAGTCCCTCGTCAACTTTTTCAAGTACCACTTGAAAAGGAGGATGAGGATAGAGAGGAAAGTGTTGTCGAATGAAAGTTTCAATAAAAAATGGGTAAATGTGGCAAGAATGGTAAGAATGAAAGACGATACCATTTTAAGCATAGACTTGTAACAAAAAGAGACAAAAAGAGAGAAGGTACTTACTTTCATGTACCTTTAAAAAAAAAAGCCTGAGGTGACCGTGGTCTTTTCCGTAGGCTTTTCTCTCCACGGATAAACCTAATCTGTTCCCCGTTTTTTACATTGACTGTGATACACGATCCCTATTGATCGCCCCCCACCGCAGGTTTTCTTTTCCGCGATCCCTTTTGATCGAACTTATCCCCCCCCAAGAAAAGCTCTACTTTGTAATTTGTCCATTTTCTGTATTTAGCCCTGTGTGGCTATAATAAAAACATATCTATCTATCTATCTATCTATCTATCTATCTATCTATCCATCAGCCGATCTATTTTTTATGCGCTTATCCAATTCTATTATTTTTTCTAATTGCACGCGCACACATATACACACACACACACACACACACACATACACACACACACACACACACACACACGCACATACATGTGTACGTATGTGGGTATATATGTGTGTATAAGCACGTGCTTCTGGTAATTGTTTTCAATTAATTGAATATTGATGATACGATAATAGCAATAGTTACACTGCTGGGGATGATATGAAAATAATCATTTGTTAACGCCATCTTGATATTTGTATGTTATGCATATTTGAATAACACATTACATAATTGATAGGCCTCATAGACAATACTTCAATACATTATTGCTCAGACGTTAGACATATGTGAGAAATTTTCAGTATCAATTGCATTTATTTAACTTTTGCAATAAAACAAAACAATCTAATGAAACGTAAAGCAGATATTTGTGGAGAATAAAATGCTTTGCGGTATTAGTTCCAAATCGTGAGACTCAAAGTTGAACTCCCTACAATCACAATTTAGTTGTTAATCCTTTAAAGGCCGATGAAAATGTTGAGATTGATAAACCGTGGCGGTAATTCACATATATTTGATTAATATGGAAAAAATGTAAAAGGGGTTCAGTCAACTTGCCGTGAAGAGTGGAATATCCAACGTTTCGGATTCAACCTACGTCAGGGAGCAGAGACAAAGATAAGAAAAGGAGAAAAATGTCAAACGTGTATTTCTGCGTCCATTATCCATTGCAGTTAGTTTTTTTAAGCTGATAGTGTGTAAACTCTGACATTTTCTCCTTTTCTTCTCTTTTTCTCAGCCCCCTGAAGAAGGATTTAATCCGAAACGTTGGATAGTCCATACTCATGGCAAGTTCACTGTACCCCTTTCACTTTTCACCATAGTTTTGCAAGCCTTTCTGACACAGAGTTATCAGATTATAATAAGGATATAAATAACGTTGATTATAATCTTTTCGACTCTAGGCACAAGGCCCGAAATTTTGGGGGAAGGAGGCAGTTGATTAGATTGACCCCTGTACGCAACTGGTACTTAATTTATGGACCTCGAAAGGATGAAAAGCAAAGTCGGCCTCGGCGGAATTTGAACTCAGAACGTGGCAGCAGACGAAATACCACTAAGCATATCGTCCGGCGTGCTAACGTTTCTGCCAGTTCACTGCCTTCATAATGTTGTTTATAATGTATATACAAACATAAAAGCTACTACCTGTAATGTCTTGTCTCCAAGAAATTTCTCAAAAGTATTGTATGTTTAGAAACAACGAGCTTGCCCAGATCATTGCCAAACGAAGCGTTTCCATATCATTCGGTCTCAACAGAGATGAACACACTCACACATTCTGAGTCGGAAAAACTATTTATAGGATAACAAGAAGTTTAGAAAAACGTAAACCACAAAATACGAACATATCTACAAACTTATTTTCTGTCATGAAAAGTTATGCTTTAAGTCTTTATCCTCAAAATCAATAAATAATAAGAATATATTAAGATGTTTAGTATACTCATAATAAAATGTCATTTTACTAATATATGTTGAAAGACTGCTAAAAAATACCTACGACTGTCTGACAAGGGAATTAAAGTACAGACAGGTAAAACAGTTACTTGTCATTCACATTCACATGTACCTGGAGAGTTTATGTTGATATAAACGTTAGAACTTCTAATAAAACATTTGAGACTAATTACTGTCGACTCTGTGGCCGTTAAAATCGGAATTTGTTTACTTACCAGAATTCATTTACCTTTAATTAAATACTAAATTTTAAAAATTAAAAAAAAAAACACTTAGTTCATTTCAATAAGTTCTCACGAAATACTGACTGAGATTGCAAGGATAATTGCATGTCACTTTCAAAGAAATATTTCAAAATTACTTTAGAATTATTTTGCTTTTATTAATATTAATTCTGAAGTGACACGAGTAGATTAACGTGTTGATTTTATGCATATTAACATGTCATCTTATTAATATATGTTGAAAGAGTTATTTTGTTTTTTTAACATATGTCTACGTTTGTCTGAACAATATTGGTATTTAATTATGTTTCTTCCTCTAGAACTTTGAAATAGTTGCGAAATAGTTCTTAGATGTTTGATTACGTCTCCAGATATGTTATGAATGTATAGTATATACAAAGGTGAGATTGTAAGTATGATATCCTATTAAAACCATTTTTCTTCTATACTATCGGATATTATAACGTAACGCAGACAGTATTCGATAATACGTTGCTATACGTCTGATAAACTAAAAAGAAAAAAGAAAGATGCTGATTAGAGACAGCGTTGCCGAAATATTAATCATTCAAAGGCGGTGAGCTGGCAGAAGCGTTAGCACGCCGGGCGAAATGCTTAGCGTTATTTCGTCTGTCTTAATGTTCTGAGTTCAAATGGTGTCGAGGTTGACTTTGCCTTTCATCCTTTCGAGGTCGATAAATTAAGTACCAGTTGCGTACTGGGGTCGATCTAATTGACTGGCCCCCTCCCCGAAAATTTAGTGCCTTGTGCCTAGACAAGAAATGAATATTAATCATTCAATATGTGATTAACATGTTCTCTGTATATGCTGTACATAAAAAATTACATCCTAAGAGACAGACACACGTACACACACACACACGCACACACATACACACACACATACATACACACGCAAACACACACACACATACATATACTATGTATATGCACACTTGTATAAACTCACGCACATACACTCACACACGTACTACTTTTCACGAGTAATGCCCCATGATTTGACATAAACGTTTTCGTCTTTCTATTTTGCTTCCGAGGCTCATTCTTATTCTATTTAAATATCCTGGCTCCACATTAATTACTGGTACTGCCCATGTAATTGTTGTTAGTACCATGTTTCTTAAATTTAACTTGTCTTTAACACTATGTTAAACCTTTCCTGATTCTTTTTTCCAAATACTTTCTTCATTTGAATCCCTTCGCTCTGCCAATTAACTAATCTTTATAAATATACGGATCCATTCTCTTGAATATCTTTCATTAATTCAACACCAGGTAGCAAACTCACATCTGATGACATCAACCTCGCTTACACCACGTCTATGTATTCCGAAATTCAGTCCTATGTGTTTATTAAAAAAACTGTTTTGAACTCTTTCCGTCCACACTCCGTTGTATTCCAGTTTCGTACTCTACACCATTATGTTCTAACCATCATATTATCAACGCTTATATCATTTTCCATACTAACTGCATCTCTTTCAACCTTCAATTTTAGCAACTTATCTTTCAAATACTGTTCTCTTTCTTGTCTCCAAATATCGTCCGAGAATTTCCCTTTGCCCTCTGCCTCGGGAATCACCACAACATACCCGAGACCTCCATTTGCTTCTGGAATATTATTTCTCTGGTTGCTACAAAGGTTACTATTTTGACTGTACTGATCTTTTCATTGTTCATACTATTTCATCTTAATCATCCAATAGATTGTGTTAATTCTTCTATAATCATACTTAATACATTTCGTTTATATCCTGTTCTCCCTGTTTAGTTCAGTATATATGTATCCCTATATTTTTCTATCACTATTTCCTTTTCCCCTAAAATATTATTAACGTCCCTTCTCAACATCATCATATGTCCAAATATTCTTCTTTACCATAAATATTTAATGTATTTACTGGTTTACTTTTATCATGCAAGCTTATTTCATTTGCAGAATATGTACTTGTTGCACTTAAAATGGTTTCTGTTATATCATTGTTAGTGATAATATGACTGATAACTCAACGAATCGTCTCCCTAATCTCATTTAATCTACCTCTTTCAACGTTTATCAAAGATATATACCAACCAAAGTCATTGTTTTTCGTAATTTCAACAATAGCCATCTCTGTAATTTAATTATCTTTATTTAATTCATTATCACTATTCATAAGTACATTTATTTCTCTCCTCTCATAATTCCCTTTCATCTATAGTAGCAATCTATACACGTTTAGCTTCTCTCCTTTGTTTCCCATTGCATTTGTCACTCATCTGATTTATATCTGAAGCCAACCTTCACCATATTTCCGTAAGCTCTAATTCAGTCAACATATCCTTCTCATTAATTACTCTATCTCTTATATCAAAGCAACACTACCACTCCATATTTAGTACGTTCTGTTCCTATGTGGCCTTCGCAGAACTGAAATTCGATTTGTGTTACATCAATGCTAACATCTCATAATTACCAAATTCATACCCCTATTTCATTTCTCCATTTAGGAACTAAAATAAATTCTGGGTGTGTCTGATACTCTCTGTTAACCATTTCGGGAAAGTAACCTCGAATTCGAAACTCACATCCCTAGCTGTACATGTTTGATAAAGCTTTTGCATCGAAGTAAAAATGTGGTGGCGTGTCGAAGGAAACGCTAGATCCACAAGCTTTTGACTTTTTATCGAGACTCCATCTCTGTAAAGATAGCCAGCTAACACTAAAGAGCAACATGTAATATACATGTTCACATTCGGATGCCGTCCTGGTATTCTGAACCACTGAGTGTTCGAATTTATGACTTTGGACAGGGTCCCTCACAACCTGAGCCATATGAATTCAGGACTCGAGAAAAATAGGGTTCGCACGACCTGATGTAAAGAACGTGGCTAAAACTCACTGCCTTTATTTTAACACAGAGAGAACGGATCATCGTGAGTTGACTCGCAAAATTTTGAGATCATTTGTCTCAAGGGAAATGGATGGGATAGTGAAAGGGTAGAAATATATTTAAACCCTGAGAGAATTTACGGAATAAAGTTTATAATCATTTTAGTATAACGTGTTCAAAACATAAACAATGGAATCGTTTATTATGTCATCAGATGGTCGTGATAGTAAATCAGAAAATATTATTGTTGTTACAATAATAATAATAATAATAATAATAATAATAATAATAATAATAATAAGACCAGAGCCTCCCCACCAGCAATTACCAAAAACACATAATGAAAAGAAATATAACAAGTAACTGTAGAATATGTGGAGATGGACAAGAAACAATAAATCATATTATCTCTGGCTGCCCAGTCCTGGCTAAGAAGGAATATATTCACAGACACGACAGAACTGGGACCTATATACACTGGAAGCTATGCCAACACTATGGAATAACAACAGAAAAAAGATGGTATAAACACACGCCAGAAAAGGTCACAGAAAACGAGAAAGCAACCATACTCTGGGATATGCCAATACACACAGATAGAGAAATTAAGGCAAATAGACCAGATATAGTTGTCAAAGATCATGAAGAAAAAAATGATTTCTAATTGATGTATCAATACCAGCAGATTACAACGTTTCTCTAAAAGAAATGGAAAAACTTTCAAAATACAAAGACCTGGAAATAGAGATAACTCGAATGTGGAATCTAAAAACAAACAATTCCTATCATAGTAGGTGCCTTAGGTATAATAAAAAAATATTCAGACAAATACATAACACAAACACCAGGACTTACACATATATATAACATACAGAAAATTGCACTACTGGGTACTGCACATATTCTACGCAAAACACTTTCAATACAGTAAACATAAGAGCACCACAGCAAACCACAGCACATACCCAAGGCGCTCAGAGCTGCGCTCGGTAGTGAAGTGAAAGCACGTTATAAAAATAAAACTACTGAACAATAATAAGAATAATGATGATGATGATGATGATGATGATGATGATGATGATGATAATGATGATGATGATGATAATAATTATAGTTATTGTTGTTGTTGTCGTTGTTGTTTTATCGTTTGTTGGAGCTCCCGTAGTCTTGCATGCGTTGGGGCTTACTACTTGCAGTCTACGGTACCATGATGTTCATTCTTTCTGCTATCTAATATTTTCCTGATTATTCTAACCGTGCCAATTAAGCAAGCCTTTTGTAACAGTGCTCCTGGACACTCCATTCCAATTTCCTTGATTCCTTCTGATACTGTTCCCAAGGACCCAGCAATAATTGACACTATCTTCACCTTCTTCATTTTCCATAGCCGGGCTATTTCGTATTCAAAGGGTTGTATCTACCTATCTTTTCGTCTTCCTTCTTGACTATTTGGATGATTTCCCAGTACGTAACAGGCCTTCGAGTTCATCCTTGTCTTTGCCATAGAATTGTAAAGCAACTATATAAAATAGATGGCGCATTTTCTTGTTGTGAATTTTATAACCATACACAATTCTGATAAATTAACTTGTATGCGTTATTGGAGTTATGCAAAAATTAGTGGTAAAAGTGAGTCATCTTAGAAAATACCACAGTTGATGTTAAAATTGTTGTAAATCAATAATTCATTAGAGTGAGTTAATTGGAGATCCGTATTGCTCATTGACATGTCATGTTTCAGGAAGTTTGAAATTACACGAGAAATTCCGATGATACTCATTATGCCGTCAAAGGCGTTCTTATAATCAATCAATGCGGAACTTAGATATGTGCGCTAGTTATGACAATTCTCAGAGATCATGCGATTTATTAGGAGTTGATCTTTGCTCCCATATGAGCCTCGTCGGCATCCATTTTGTTCAGCGGGGAAAAATCGTTCTGTTCCATAAATACACCTTTTCTCCACAGGGAAGGATGTCAAAATTTTATAAGTGCTGCTCTGATAGTTCATTTGATCTTTGGTTTCGTTATTCTTTCGGAAAAGGTAAATTATACCATTTGCTAACCAGCCAGATATTTGTTTAAGATCTTTCATAATTTCATTGAACACCTGAACTAAACGTTTATGCGCATACATGATCAATTCGAGCCAGGCATTGGGTACCATATTCTTATCATACTTGTGAGTGTGATGCACTTGTGATGTCTTTTCCTGCTTGTCCTGGTGAATTGCTGTGCGTCTCATCCAATCTCCATTTTCATTGAATGTCTTTTCCTCAACACCTTCCAAGGGAGGTGAGGGTCTTCAATGGTTATTTTCTCCTATATTTCTCTGTAGAATGTTTTTTGCATCGGATGTGAACAGCTTATTTTGCTTATTAAAATTGTTTGTCATCTTAAATTTTCGTATTCTTTAAATATTTACTTTTTGTTTCAGCATTTCTTTCGCTAATATAAGTTTTTCTTTTGCTAAGAATACATATTTTCTCTGTCTTTCTTGCTTTTCCAGATCTTGTATCATTTGCGCAGATTAGTTCATTTAATATTGGATCTCTTTAAATTACATGTGATCTGCCAGTGACTTCAGGACAGTCTACGTGATAAGATATCGGCACACGGCTTTTGCTGTATCATATCTATGTATATAGTTATTTATAAAATAACTTTATGTAATTGTAAAGCTCGTGCCGCGGCACAGAAACAATTGGTGTAAATTGTGATAAAAGCATGTTTCTCCATCTCCGTCTTGTATAAATTTCTCCCTTCCACTTTCACTATTTCTCTGTGTGTATATATATATATATATATACGAACATTTATATTCAAATATACATACATACACACACACACACACACACACACACACACACACACACACACATATATATTATATATATATATATTTGTTTGCAATGTCCTGTACCCAGATATGCACCTATACATACAGGTGGATGTCGGTATGCACATACCTGTACGTATATATGCATATACTCATTTACTATTTGTTTTTACATGATTAAACGCAGCGTCTTCCAAATGTAAGTAGTTTTCGTAAACTCATATCCTCCGACGCTACTCTATCTCTTTCACTTTCCTCCCCCCCTCGTTCTTCCTCTGTACTACTACGTATCTCGCTTTACCCCTCTCGTTCTTCCTATGTTACTACTACGTATCTCTTTTTTCCCCTCGTATTTCCTCTCTTTCTCTTTTCCTCTCGTTGCTCACCTATTCTTCTACCTCCTCCCTCTGTTTCTCCCTCTACCACTCTCTCTCTTCCCTTTACACCGGCATGGTCACATGCTTCCGGTCAATAATCCTTTCCTTCCTTGGCTTTCGCCAAGCAACGCACGCACCACTTTGTCCCTCTCGGGTCCGTGCCTCATCGCGTTCATACACACATGATTTTTCTCGTCTGGCCGTAAAGCCTTTTCTGTTTGTTTTCCTGTCTTGTTTTTTGTCCGCCACTACATTCCTCCATGGCTAGATTTAATTTGCGTATACAAATTTAATCTGCGTCCTGCCCAAGCTGGTCGAAACGCCGGTGTTAAAACGTGGGTGGCTGATGAAGGAGAATGTTCTCTATGGGGCTCGTGTTGTTCTCGTCTACGTTTGTTTGCAATGTCCTGTACCCAGATATGCACCTATACATACAGGTGGATGTCGGTATGTACATACCTGTACGTATATATGCATATACTCATTTACTATTTGTTTATATATATATATATATATATATATATATATATATATATATATATCAGTGCATTACTATACATAAATGCCTCACGCTAAGAGGGACTCTAAAGTCAAACTACCATAATAAGGACATTTTTACCGAACGCGACGAAATGCAACTCTCAAAATCTATTCCCCTAAAAGCAGACTAAGCGGTATTCTTTACTCTTTACTCTTTTACTTGTTTCAGTCATTTGACTGCGGCCATGCTGGAGCACAGCCTTTAGTCGAACAAATCGACCCCGGGACTTATTCTTTGTAAGCCTAGTACTTATTCTATCGGTCTCTTTTGCCGAACCGCTAATTGACGAGGACATAAACACACCAGCATCGGTTGTCAAGCAATCCTAGGGGGACAAACACAGACACGCAGACAGACAGACACACACACACACACACACACACACACACACACATATATATATATATATATATACATATATACGACGGGCTTCTTTCAGTTTCCGTCTACCAAATCCACTCACAAGGCTTTGGTCGGCCCGAGGCTATAGTAGAAGACACTTCCCCAAGATGCCACGCGGTGGGACTGAACCAGGAACCATGTGGTTGGTAAGCAAGCTACTTACCACACAGCCACTCTTGCGCCTATGAGCATGATTTCGTAATTATTGCAGTAATATGCAACCTTTACTCAGCAGTACACGTATGGTCAAGTCACATAAAAATAAACAAACAAATCAACATACCTAACGTCATAGCAATACAAAATTCTCCAAATGTTATACTGTGATATCAACCTGAGATGGTAGGACACCAATAAATGCTTTATAGTCATTACTACCCTTAGTCTTGGGCCACAGGACGAATTAGTCCTCCGCAGGAGTCAATCCAAAAGTCCGCAAGTAGTGCGGCTTTTAAACTAATACATACATACACACGTACGTACATGGTGGGTGGTAGTTGTCCGCTCCTTCTGCAGAGTTTGACCAACTTGTGTACCTACACTTTAGCACCATCATGTCGTCTGATGTGGCTTTTCAAACCATGCATATATACATACATACATGCATGTATATATATATATATATATATATATATATATATATATATATATATATATGTATATATATATGAGTGTATATATATATATATATATATATATATATATATATATATATATATATATATATATATATACATACATATATATATATATATATATATGTATATATATATATATATATATATATATATATATATATATATATATATATATATATATATATATATATATATATATATATATATATATATATATATATATATATATATATAAACAATTAAGGGATCAGCAAGCATTTGCTTCACCATATACCGAAGTTCAGAAATAGCAGCTAAAAAAGCTGAATCCAGAAACGCGTCTATGATTAACATTAAATGGTTAGTTTTCATTGTTTTTTCTTCTTGTTTTTGCCTTTGTGAGTTACAAGTAATGCTATCTGTTGGAGTCTCAGCTTTTTTAGCTGCTATTTCTGAACTTCGATATATGGTGAAGCAAATGCTTGCTGATCCCTTAATTATGTTTATAAATGTATGGGAACTTTTAAATAAGTTCTCCACCGATAATGGTGCTTACATACCGAAGGGTTTGATAACAATTATTAATTGTTGATTTATTAATAAATTAATAAATTGATAAATCTTTACCATTTAATTTGTAATAAGTATTCACTCCCTGATAGTAAACGCAAAGCTTCTGCGGTATTGTTTGTGGCGCAACTGGTAATTTCTTGAGGAGGAAGTAGTGGAACGACTGGCCGAGGTAAGTTCGGTTATGCTTTCAGGTTGTGTCGAGACATGATGTTCACTCGTTCACTTGTGCGGTTTGCTAGCATAGTCGAATGTACTACTGGAATATCATACCGATGACGGAAATTGAATTTTATCATTCATAATCCAGAAACGCGTCTATGATTAACTTTAAATGGTTAGTTTTCATTGTTTTTTCTTCTTGTTTTTGCCTCTGTGAGTTACAAGTAATGCTATCTGTTGGAGCCTCAGCTTTTTTAGCTGCTATTTCTGAACTTCGGTATATGGTGAAGCAAATGCTTGCTGATCCCTTAATTATGTTTATAAATGTATGGGAACTTTTAAATAAGCTCTCCACCGATAATGGTGCTTACATACCGAAGGGCTTGGTAAAAATTATTAATTGTTGATTTATTAATAAATTGATAAATCTTTACCCTTTTAATTTATAATATATATATATATATATATATATATATATATATATATATATATATATATATATATATATATATATATAATATATATATATATATATATATAGTAGTAATTTACAAAAAGAAGAAGAAAACAAAAGACGCAGACGAGTGTGTAAACAACAAACAGATGTATTAGTTTAATGCTCGGAAAGTGAGAAAGTCTTTTACGTTTCGACCCTCCGCTATTCAACAGAAAGGAACACATAAATAAGCACAGAGAAAATAAATATGTATGTATCCACACACACACACACACACACACACACACACACACACACACACACACACACACACACACACACACACACACACAGACACACACACACACACATATATATATATATACGCACACACAGACGCGCGCACACACACACACACACACATATATATATATATATATATATATATATATATATATATATATATATATATATATATATATATGTATGTATGTATGCATGTATGTATATATATATATATATATATTTATATATATATATATATATATATATATATATATATATATATATATATATATATATTTATATATATATATATATATACATGCGTATATTCACTGACAGAAACACGTATATTAGAGAGAGAGAGAGAGAGAGGAGAGAGAGAGAGGAGAGAGAGAGAGAGAGAGAGAGAGAGAGAGAGAAGAGAGAGAGAGAGAGAAAGAGAGAGAGAGAGAGAGAGAGAGAGAGAGAGAGAGAGAGAGAGAGAGAGAGAGAGAGAGAGAAGAGTATTTATTTACTATCGAATATGATATTTACAAAAGATTCGTTTACGCCGGAGTACAATTCGAAATTACTATAGTAATTTGAAATTTTTGAAAAAGAATATTTCCATTAAGCTGTGCAGTGATCCGTGTTGATTATATAATTTATAACCGAGAAAAACTAAAGCAAAGTTGTTTACATCCCAGACATCCTCAGTGTCTGTACAACTGTAGACGGTCTTTCGTGTTTTTGGCTTCTTTACCCTATATTTTTCAACTTTGTTCTCCATTATTTTTATATTTTCCGTACCAGCATCTATACTTAAAGCACTACAAGTCTCCTCTCATGCCATTTATATCTGTGAACTTCGTCGTGTATGGCATCGTAACCACGGCCATGAAGTAGATGATATTGATGATAATGTTGATGGCGATGTTTTAATGCTATTCTCGTTTGTTGCTACATCAGCCACACTTTGAACTGTGTTGGAGTTTTATTCCCCTCTTCCAAGAAAAGAATGCTTTCTTCGTAAGGATTGTACCTGGTGCTTATGTTTCTTTTGTGAATTTTCTTGTTGCTGTTGTTACTGCTACTATTGTTTGTCATAATGTCAGTTATTCAGTTATTCGGAATTTGAACTTCTGAATCGTTCTCTTTCACGTTCTGGTTGAAGGCGAAGAGACTTGAATCTTACAGTAACTATATCTTAGCACAAGTTCTCACCTCTCTCGCTCTGTGTGTGTGTCTCTCTCTCACTCCCACTCTCCCTATCTCATTCTGTCTCTCTACATTTCATTGGCTGTAGAAGCGAACACTATTATTGTTTTCTATTTTTAGAAAAACAATTTAAACCATTCCAAATTTTCTCTCCATTTCGGACGAAAAGCTACATGATCCGACAAGTTCTTTCTGCTCTGATCTAAAACAAAATTACAACAATAAACAACTCTTAAACATATAAAAGGATTAACAAAGTAACGAGCAATGCTACAAGCGTCCTCCTGATAATAGTAGTAACAATGATGATGATGATGGTGGTAATGATAATGCTGATGCTGACGATGCTGCTGTTGATAATAATAATAATAATAATAATAATAATAATAATAATAATAATAATAATAATAATATATACATACGTACATACTGATGCGATACAATATTCTTCGAGAAAAAAAACTTAGGCACGCCTCACTAGGACAAAAGTGCAGGAAGTAAAGGAATAGAAAGTTACTTGAAACTTTCAGATATCAAAAAACAATAGTGGTGATGATGATGGTGACGAAAGGTACCTTAACTCAGTTTAAGAGTGATAGGAGTTTGCGTAGAAACTCTTGTTGTAACAGCGAAATTGATGCTTGATATTTAAGGGAAGGTCTCTCGCTCTGCAGTGGTTCAGTACAGATGCAAACTGTGATAGCTGTTAATCTAAGACAGCATCAGCAAATAATAGAATAAGGAGGAAGACGTGAACCAGCGAAGAAAACAAGATAGTGATGCAATGCTTCTTAGAAAGTGGATCTAAATGACGGGGCTACAGAAAACATGTTAACACTTTGGCAGGGCAGCTTGTTTAAAGTAATGAGCATAAACTAGTAGATCAAGCTACTGGTATTAGGAGAAGAAACTGCATGACGGAATTGGAGGTAGAAGAGATCAAACGAGGACTGGAAAAGGGAGACCAGCCAGTAGGAAAGACAAACAGCGTAAGTAATACATCTGAAACGAAAAAAGAACCTAAAGAAAAAATAATAATATCACTACAAATAAGGAACTGACAACTGGCACCGGCAATTTATGTGATTTAAATGAGGATGATCAGAAGATCAGAACGTACCACAGACGGAAGCTGCTAGATATATCTAGGAAAGTAGATTGTGTTACTAGTAGGATAAATACTAAAAAAATATAGGAGACACTAACGTATTGATCTATGCAGGAGCAGTAGTAGTTATTAGAATATTAGATATTCCACAAGGAGACATTAGTAAAGAGCAAATGTGGAAAAGGAGATTGCAAAATGAAGTGAGGATTTTAAGATAAAGTCAGAGTAGAATTGAAGCCTGGAAACTGAGCAAGATAGAAAACACAATATTTGAATATCCTCTTCAGAAAATATACTTAATCAAAGAAAAAATAGGATTTGCAACAGTAATAGAAAAGTTGAAGCAGCGTACCATAGCAGTAGAAGGCAACCTTTCCATATATCAGAAAAGAATAGATCAGTATCAACAGAATAGATTATTTGAAACAGACCAGACTAGCAATTATAGACCAATAACTTGCTTACTATTAGTGTGGAAGTTGTTAACAGGAATGCTTTCTGAAATCATTTACAAGAAACTTGACAACCAGAATTTAAAGGCAGAAGAACAGAAATGTTGCAGGAAGAAGGTTAGAGGGACGCAAGATTTAAAGCAGTTCTAGATGAAGCAAAACTAGAAGGAAATATCTAACAATAGCATGGATAGATTATAAGAAAACCAATGACATGTTTCCACATTCGTGGATATGTGGTTTTTTGAGTATAACAGATAACATAAGTGAATTAATTAGCTTTAGCATGAAGAAATGGAAAATAGATCTCTACACAGTTGACACCCTCTTGGAGAAAGTTAATATTAAGGGGACTCGTTATCCACTTTAATATCTGTCTTATATTTAACCCCCAGAGTTTAGTATTAAAGAAGACTAGTGCAAGGTATCAGTTTAGAAATAGTAAGGGAAAATTAACTATTTGTTCTACATGGATGATCTGAATCTTTTTAGTAAGAATGAAAAAGAAATAGATCCCTTAAAACAGACTGTAAGACACTTCATCAAGGTTATAGGCATAGAATTTGGAATAGATTAGTGTGCAATATATTTCATGAGAAGTGTACAGATAATCAGCAGTGAAGGTATCCGAAGCGGTCTTTTAACGAAAGTAATAATAAGAAAAAAGACGAATTTTTACTGCCAAACAAAGCACATTGTCTCCTACGCACGATGTCTCAGTGAAACATGTGCGAAACACACACGCGTTTTAAACACCGGAAAATTTACAAATTATAAAATAGAAATGGAACAAAATAGTAAGTACACAAATTAAGTAATTACGCATATACTCGAATGTCTACGCAATCATATATACATTTTGATACCCATACGACTACACATACATCTCAATGTTTACACAACTACCTGAAATTTACAGGATACACGCATATAAAAACACGTGTCAAAAGGAAGCAAAAACTAAAACAAAAACTTTTTCTTTTTACTTTCTTTTTGTAATTTTTATTTTCATTTTTCGAAGTAATACAGACAGAGTGAACCATTCATAAGTTTTAAAACACTACAAAAAAAAAACTATGCACGGAAATAAATCTACCAACAAAAAAACAAAGACCCAAAATAGTTAGCCTTAAGTAGCTACGTAACGAACAGAGAACTCGGTGACGGTGTTGTCTCAAAAAATTGACCCTAAACAGACAAATCCGTCACCTAATATCAACGTCAAAGCTCGTCATGCTTCAATGATAAAAAAGCAAAATACAAACCAGATTAGTCGTCGAGCGGATTACAAAGGGCCACGTAATCGATATAGATCTGTTAGCCTTAAGAAGCTATGTTACGAGCAATGTTTACATGCAGAGAACTCGAAGACGGTGTTGTCTCAAAATCTTAACCCTAAATAAATAGATCCGTCCCCTAATGTCAACGTCAAAGCTCCTCATGCCTCAATGATAACAAAGCAAATTACAAACCAAATTATTCGTCGACCGGATCATAAAGGGCCAGGTACTCGATATATATAGCCTTAAGAAACTACGTTACGAGTAATGTTTACATGCAGAGAACTTGGAGACGGTGTTGCCTCAAAAACTTAACCCTAAACAGACAGATCCGTCCTCTAATGTCAATGTCGAAGTTCGTCATGCATCACTGTTATAGCAAAATACAAACCGGAATGGTCATCGATCGGGTTACAAAGGTCCACGTACTCGAATGCTGAATCATATTCGAGGCGAAAAATCAGCTACTGGTCAGATCTTCCCGACAAACAGGAGCTGGAAGTACCCCACAACCGTAATATTCAAACAGATGCCGATCTATTCTCATCATCAAATAACCAAAAAAAAAAAGAATTAAAAATCGTCTAGCGAAGATAACGAAGTTCTACTATGACATATATTTCCCCACAAATAAATCTAATACTATACAAACCTACTTAAACTGGAGACAGAAACACCTTGAAGTAAGACCCTACATAGAAAGTAACAAACTTGCCAACGTCAGAAGAAACATTATGAAAAAGATAATTACTAACTGAAGTAGAGATTGACCAAATTAAACAAGCAGTAAGGGATAAAAAGAACGAAGCTGCAGCTAAAAAAGATACTACAGAGGAAATAATTATTGAGTTGCCCGGGACTGTTGAAAACGCAGTAATGATTGGAAGAGTTAATGTAACTGATATGCAAAGTAAAATACTCTCCGAACCAACCATAAACACTAAAACATGAAAATCAAATAGATGAAAGAATTCACACAAATATTGGCCCAACAGAACTGTATACTCACCGAGAATGAGAATTGAAAATCCTGTGGGATACAATGACCAAGTGCGATCAGCAGACCAGATATCGGAAACCGAACATTGTTGTGGTGAATAAAAAAGAAAGTACATGTATGATAATCGTCATAGTATGTCCCGGTGACAACAGGAACAATGTGAAAGAAGCCAAAAATAACAGGTATGACGATTTGAAATGGGAAGTACGAAGGTTTGTGGTCGATGAGGAGAGCAAACTTAATAACAAAAGTAATTGATGCACTTGGAAGTATCAGCACTCAACTACCAACATGGTTGAAAAAGATTGGTGCTCGTGTGAAGGCAGGACACCTATAAAAACCAGCATTGCTTGGAACTTCAAAAATTCCTCGCAGAGTTCTTGAAGCATGACCTGTAATCAAGTGTCACCTTAGTCTGCTGGCTATGGACAGCTGACTCTTTTCCATCATAACAAGAAAAATAAACTGTGAGTTTTTAAATAATAATAATAATAATAATAATAATAATAATAATAATAATAATAATAATAATAATAATAATAATAATAGAATTGCCAAACGGAAAGAGAATAGAAGACCTGGATGTTTATGGGTACAAGTACTTTGGGATCCTGAAGCTGCACTGTATCTTGCACAAAGATATGAAAGAAAAGATCATCACCGCATATTTTTAAAAGCCTCCTCAAATTTCTTATAATAGATCAAAACTCAACTCAAAGAACCTCGTGACTTCCATCAACATATGGGCTGTTGCTGTAGTCCACTAAAGTGTACCCATCCCGAAATGGACACAAGCGGAGATTGACCCGCTCGATTGCACTACTCGAAAGAAAATAACAGTGCATGGTAGCTTCCACCCTGTGACAAATGTACACAGGCTCTACATGAAGAGGGGTAAAGGTGGATGCGGGATGATTAGCGCACGGGAATGCATCAACAGTGAAAAAGAAATATGGCAGAGTATTTGGTAAACAGCAGGCAAGACCTGCTACAGTATGCTGCTAGTGCAGAAGGAGTTAACAAAATGGACTTGAGAGTGCAGCAAAAACCCTACACCGTATGGAATAACATGGTCAGTTCCACCGTGAAGCCAACAAATTAAAAGACCAGGAAGCATGATAGAGGCGGCGCCAGAAGAGTGACCTCAGAAAGAATACTGAAAGCCTAATTATTGCTGCCCAGGACCAGACATTGAATATCAACTCAGTAAAAAAGAATATATATACCACACACAAGTGCACGATGGACCTCTGTAGAATGTGTGGGAAGAGGGTCGAAAGCGTGACTAACACTATTAGTGCTTGTGAAAGTCTTGCGTAGAAAGAGTACAAGCGTAGACACGACAAGGTATCTCAAAACCTCCACTAGCTACAATTAGGTTACTGGTGCTTGTTACCAACATACATCGGAAAAGGAAAGGACGGAAAGGGGAAGGCAAAAATTATCTGGGACTTTGACTTTCAGACAGACAAGGTGTTGGAGCACCGAAAGCTGGATGTAGTAACCTTTAGGAGGAACAAACAAGAGTGCCTAATAATTGACGTGGAAGTACCAGGAGGTCAACATATCTTCATGAAAGGAAGAGAAAAGGTTGATAAATATGGAGATCTGAGAATTGAGATCGCTACGATGTGAAAGCTACGTGGGTCAAACATAAAGGTTATCCCTATTGTCATCGGAGCATTGGGTTTAATACCACCCAATCTGAAAAAAGAATCCACGAGGCTCCGGCAGGGGTTTGTGGTGAACTCTGCTGTACTCTTTCACCACGACTTTCTCTCAGTCTTTCTTCCTGTATCTGTAGTACCTGTATATCAAAGGGACCAGCCTTGTTACACTGTGTGTCATGCTGAATCTCCCCGGAGAACTACGTTAAGGGTACACGTGTCTGTGGAGTGCTCAGCAACTTACATTTTAATAAATGAGCTGCGACGTCACTGGTTGCAAGCTGTATCGGCCCCTTTGTCTTTCCCTTGGATGACATCGGTGGCGGGGAGATGGGAGGCTGGCATGCATGGGCGACTGATGGTCTTCCATAAACAACCTTGATCAGACTTGTGTCTCAGGGGGTAACTTTCTAGGTGAATGACCAACTCATGGTCATACATGACCGAATGGAATCGCAACACAACAACATATATATATATATATATATATATATATATATATATATATATATATATATATATATATATACATATATATATTATTTATATTATTACATGATTGAACGGCACGCATCCATTTCCACGCAAGTATATATATATATATATATATATATATATATATATATATATATGCGCGTCTGTATACGCTTGTACTCGTTTATCCACACATACACACTCATCCACATACGTACACACATTCTCGAAGTAGTTTCATTTATGTATATTGTATAAGAAGTACCTTCTGTATGTTGTAATTGGGAAATAAGTATATTATGAGTTACCAGTTTTCGTTATTTAATAACATAGACGATCTATTGCTGATGTAAACAAAGGCAAAATCTGATAAAACATTAGATAATTATTGCTGTGTTTCTGTTTGAAAACTTTTAATGAGGTCTGTCTTAATATTCTAAATGTAAGTTGTGAAACATTACTTAAACTAAAAGTTTATCTTGCAGAAAATCTAATTTTTCATTTTTTATGTCTCCTTTTGCTATGTGAAATAAAAATCAATCAACATTTTAAGCACCTTTCCTGTTTATATTTCGGTTAATTGTGCCGAAATTAAACGCACCTAATATTTTTGAAGTGTATCGTAATCATAGCTCGGTTCGAGTTTTATGCTTTGTTTCAAGAAATGGGAGGAAATAAGGAGGTTTCTCTTCCATGTCACTTCCAAGAAAACTTGTTGGGTAACCGAAGGTAAATATTCGGCAGACAAAGTTATGTTTCAGAAGATTGCATCATAAAAATATCCAGTAAATGCTTCCACTGATGAGGCAATGGTGTTAAATGGATTGGGAGAGGGAAGAGATATTAGTTACATAAATCCAAGACATGAATGTTCCTTCTCGTGTCTTCTGCATTATCCCCGTATAACAAATTATTATTTATATTTTTTTTAGTTTTGGTACTTATTTTATCGGTTTTTATTCTCCAAACTTATAACTAAGAGAGAGGCAAAAAAACCAGCACCGGCCGTCTAGCACTGATTTAGACACACACACACACATACACACACACACACACACACACACACATGCACACACACGCGCGCGACGGACTTGTACACTGTTTCTATCAATCTCACTCAAAAGATATTGGTTAACCCGATATTACAGTAGAAGACAATTGCCCATTGTGTTGTGCAGTGGAGCTGAATAAAAACTACTTAGTTGAAAAAGCAATCTTCTTAATCACACAGCGATGTCTATGCATACGATAGAGCCAATTATTATTGGTTGTCTATTGGCAGAATCGTTGGAGCACCATATGACTTCTTTGAAATAATTAGCTTCCAGTTTTTGACAGTCTTAGTTAAAATTTCAACGTAGTTAATTACTGTTATCCTTCTAAGTTCGATAAAATGAAATATCAGTGAAATACTGTTCCCTATAAAGTGATAGTTTCGTATGGACATTTCAAAAATAGATAAGATAGATGGATTAGCAATGTCGTTAAAACGTCGGACAATATGTCTTGTAATATTTATTCTGAGTCCTCACGTATTTTCGATTAAAACTTGCCGGTTTCAAATTCTCCTTTCACTTCGCTAAGGCTAATACATTATGTACCATTGAAATTATTGATTTGTTGTAATAGCTTATATTCCGTCTCCAAAACGCCGAGCGCATTTCTTCAGGCACTTTACGCCCTGCCTTCTAATACGACTGAGGTCAATTTTGTCTTTCGTCATTTCGTTATTCAAAGAACAGAGGGTGAGTTACTTATTAGGATCGATGTATTGGGCTAGCCCATTTTTCCTTTTATTAATTGTAAAGCGAGGGAAATGTGTCGTAGTTACTTGGGCTACATGCCTCATAAAACTCAGTAAATCAAACGACATGGTTTTGTGGTAATAGGTAACAAACGTAATACTTTTTCATATATGTTTTAATTAATAAAGCAATACATTAAAAGCTTTTTAATTAATTGAGAATTGATTCTTAGATGTAGAAATATAATGAAATACCAAACAATTGTGAAGGGCTAGGATGTAAAATAGTGATAAATTTAAAACATTTGGAAATCATCTAACAAAATATATTTACATCGTTAGAGTAAAGAATGCCTAATCACTATTGGCAGGTTAATCCTAGCTATGTTTTTCTTCCTTTCATTCTTTTTTGGTCTGCTAGCTTTTATTAGCAGCGTAGAGTCTGAGAAAGCTTGGTGACCAGTTAACCTACATTCTTACATATGGAAAATTAGTTACGAATAGTATAATATTTTAACTGCATTTAGTCAATGTCTAAGAACGAATATTTCATATTTTCTGTCCTATTATACAGATTTTTTTCTCGTCAGGGGTTTAAACGATCTGAATTTCCAATTTAATCAATAGAAATAAATATTACACGTTACACTATTTTCTCCTTTTCTTTCAATTTTGGTGAGGGGGGTGGGGTGGTAATAATGTGCAGAATGATGTACATTCCACGTAAGCAGACATTGTGATACGATCTCATCATTTACATTACATTGTCAATGCTTTGTAGATAAGTATGATTACTTTAATATTCCAATACCCACTTCACGTTAAATGTATATGAGTTTTATGTAATTTAAAAGGAAGTAATATTTTCCGTTTCTTATGTCGTTTCAAATTTCATTTTTTTTATTACGACAAGAAAATATACTACTTTACTGATTAAATATACATATGTGTGTGTATGTGTGTGTGTGTATGTGTGTGTGTGTGTGTGTGTGTGTGTGTATGTGTGTGTGTGTGTGTGTGTGTGTGTGTGTGTGTGTGTGTTGGTGTGTGTCTATAACATGGAAGATATTTGATGCATGTCTATTTTACATCAAATACTTCAGAATGGAGTACAATCTGTAAAACATGACACCGCATGAATATTGATCGGGCGCTAAAGACTGTGTTAAGGGCCTTTGTTGCCTGGCTTTTTCCAGTTGATTTGCAGTCGCGTAGTGAAGGGACGGATGATGTGGAAATCTGTCGCAATATAGGCAGATTAATCTTACAGATAGGCGAATAAAATCTATTGGGGTAAATGTTGTAGGTGAACTCTGAATGTTATATTCAGGCTTGAATAAGTGGGTTCATATGTAACTAAGTTCTCTCTCTCTCTCTCTCTCTCTCTCTCTCTCTCTCTCTCTCTCTCTCTCTCTCTCGCTCTCTATCTATCTATCTAAATGTACGTGTTTCTGTATGTTTGTATGGACACGCCAACAGAAAGAAATATGCCAGTAAACTTTATATGAACTATACGTTTATATCTATATACCTAAATGATATATATGCATAATATGTGTGTGTGTCGGTGTGTGTGTGTGCGTGTCTATGTGTAATACAAGTAACAGGAAATATACTTTAACACATCTTTAATGATCAGTTACAATTGTTTCTGTACCAACTCTGTTTTGAACGCCAGTTTATGCAAAAGTTGTAAGTGAACTTTTATGCAATATGTACTGTTTTAAACATTAGACTTGCATCAAAGTTGCGTTCTTACATGGTGCCAATTGCGTGGCTATGTACTAGAGAGTTTTTCCCCCAGGCACTAGGTTCCGGGTTCTGTCCTACTGTCTGGTACCCTGGGCAAGTACCTTCTACTATGGCCTCTGGCCGATGAAAGCATTTTAAGTGAACTCGGTAGACATGATTTTATACTGAGACATAGTTTCCCTTATCATTGGAACTGTATGATCTTACTACTATGGTAGAGAGTGAAATGTGTTACCCTTTATAATGCTCAATCCACAAAATGTATTTCTAAGAGTAGATACAAATAATGCAACCCGTACACTGAAATAATAACAATAATTTTACAATTTCATTTCGTATTTCCGATAGTGGCGCTATTCTTTAGCAATAAAACTAATAATACTTTCTACTGTAGGCACAAGGCCTCAAATTTATGGGCAGGTTACTAGTCGATCACATCGACCCCAGTGTTTCACTGATATTTAACTTAATGACTTCGAAAGGATAAAAGGCACAGTCGATCTCGGCGGAAGTTGAACTCAGAACGTAGCGACGGGCGGAATACCGCCAAGCATTTCGTCCACCGTGCTAACGATTCTGCCAGCACGCCGCCCTCGTTATGAAATCATAACATCGAAAAGAATAGCATTTACAATGTAGCTCATGGATCAGTGGTTAGAACGTCGGGCTCATAATCATGAGATAGTGAATTCGATTCCCGGACGGGTGGAATTTGAACCCAGAATGTAGCGACGGGTGAAATACCGCTAAGCATTTCCTCCAGCAATGCTTATAGTAAATACCGTCCTGTTTGACATGTTCGTTTTACTGTTCGGCTTGGAAAGAATAATAACTTTGAAGATGATATTAACAGTTACTATTTATTGCTGTTGTTCTTCAGTCCTGGGCCAGTCCTGACTGACCCGACCTATAATCAAAGATATTTAATCCATGCAAATCTCATTCCTTTAAAGATATATAGAAAGGTGTACATTATCCAAGCTGTCCTTTCCCAGAAGATTGGGGTGCTATTTGAGGGAAAATTGATTGCTATTTCTAATAGACCGTACGACCACCTAGTGGCTTCACTGTAGTTATAACTAATGGTGTCGCTGATAATATTGAATGCTACATGAAATACGATACACGAGTGAAGCTAATGAATGCAATTCGTGCCAAAACAATTCAAAGTGTAAACAAACATTTATCTTGTAATGGAGGCGATGAATCAATTCCCTCTCGTTCTCATCTTTTAATACATATTAAATGAGAGCAGTGACACCACCACCACCGCCACTACAACCACTACTCTTCCTCCTTCCTCGTAGCTGCTGCTGCTGCTGCTGCTACTACTACTACTACTACTACTACTACTACTACTACTACTACTACTACTACTACTACTTCTGCTACTTCGAAGACCGTCCTCCACCATTCGCTAATTCCATCACACCATCCAACGGGAAACATCTAGGTGGACTCCCTATCTCCTCATTATATCAGCTCATTCACATCCTACGCTACCATCTTTTATTATTGTTCCCAACGCACCAATTACTATAGGTACGACCTTTACTTTGTTCATGCTCCAAATTCTACCTATTTCAAATTTTAAAGGATTGTATTTTTTTAATTTTCTTCCTCTTTCTTTACGATCCTGGAATCAAGCGGTCATGATGGGTCGCTTAGTAAGTAATTATTATTGTTGTTGTTTTAGATATTGTTGTTGTTGTTGTTGTTATTATTATTATTATTATTATTATTATTATTATTATTATTATTATTTGTTAATATTATCAGTTTTTACGTTCGCTGTTCAAATTTCGCCGAGGTCGACCTTGCTTTTCATCATTTCGGAGTCGATAAAAAGAAGTACCAGTTGAGCAGTGGGTTCCATGTAATCTTCATATCCCACTCCCCAAACTGGATGGCCTTGTGCTAAAATTTGAAATGATAATAATAATAATAATAATAATAATAATAATAATAATAATAATAATAATAATAATAATTGGTTCCGACTAACTGGTCGTAAGTCGGCCTATAGGCCTACATGGTTGTGTTTTATATTTTTTCATTCTGAAGGTACATTCTCAGGTAAAATTCACACACAGTATTCTGCGTTATACTATTAAACTGGCGTTAGTCAAACATTTCGGAGTCTCAAGCAGTCGTTTGATAAACAAATAAGAAGTTACCTCGATGTCTCCGCGACGGGATAGTTATCCAACAGTTGGGATAACACAGTGGCGATCGATAACCAAACCTAGCGGAAGCCTTTGTTAGCTGACGTCATCCATAGTTGGGTTAATTTCAAAGAAATTAAACCCATTATATTTTAGCTGGATTATTTATTATTGCTACAGGGAGATGGCGTGTCAATCGTCGTAAAGTCGATCGTTCGTAAGTCGATCGTTCGTAAGTCGATCGTTCGTAAGTCGATCGTTCGTAAGTCGATCGTTCCTAAGTCGATCGTTCGTAAGTCGATGATGACCTGTATTACTATTGTTGCTTTTGTTATTGTTGTTATGCTTATTGACAGCGAATTGTCTGAAAAGCTCTATACATTTTGAGTTCCAATCCGACCGTGATCAAGTTTAAGTCAACTCCCTCAGGAGGTGACAAAATATATTACCAGTGAAGCACTCAGTAGTTTTAATTGAATTGGCCCCTAACGAAACTTTCTGGCGTGGAAAAAAATATTGGTCTTGGACCAGCAAGCAGTGCTGTTGGAGCTTTAAAAAAATGACTTGAGATACTTCTTCTTAGCCCCTACTGCACATAGAGACTACATCTCTATCTATGCAGACAATCCAAACTAGCACCACCGAATTTAAAACAAGCACCACCAAACACACAAGGTAATGCTATTGTCTCAAATGTGTTATTTTCCCGATAACCGGTGGCAGACAAACCGCACTGCCGCATGTAAAATCAAACTGAACGAACTGATGTCAGTCCCTTAAACATACTGCAACTTCTAGATACATTTCTTTTATTAGCCACACAGGGCTCAACGAAGATGGGACAAATACAATGTAGAGCTTTTCTTTTTGGGAGGAGGAAGAAAAAAAAAAGGGGGAGGGGGTCGATCAAAAGGGATCGTAGGAAGGAAAAGGGGGTAGTTCGATCAAAAGGGATCGAAAAAAAAAGAAAAGGAAAGGCCGATCAATAGGGATCGTGTATCACACAGTAATGTTCTCGTGTAAAAAGAGGGGAGGACAGTTTAGGTTTAGCCGTGGAAGGAAAAGTCCACGGAAAAGACCACGGTAACCTTGGTCAATATTCTCATTGAAGAAACTATAACAGTAAGTGACTCTCTTTTGCCTTTTTGTTTTATTTTTATTTTTTCTTGTTCATAGGGTTATGCTCAAGATGGCTCCGTCGTTCACACGTGCCATCCTTGCTACATTCACCCATCTTTTTTTGAAGCATTCACTAGACAAGACTTCCCTTTCTACTCTCAACTTCCTCTTCAGGTGATACTTGAAGAAGTTGATGAGAGATTGCCCAGAGAGGAAAATCTTTGTCTCTAGATCTTTCAGACGCGTCTAGAGACAAAGACTTTCCTCTCTGGGCAATCTCTCTACACCGGCAACAGTTGCCCAACCACATTCTGGTACCTAAGAGCAAAGAAATAATTGCACCTAAGAAATAAGTCCACAAAGAAATAATTTCACGAAGAAATAAGTCCACCTAAAAGCAAAGAAATAATTCATGCCTCATTAGGACAAATAACACCACTTGGCCAGAGTTGACCAAGAGAAGCTAACACCTGGAGACCATCTTGAATTTCGTCTCATTTCCTGCCACTCTCTCTCTCTCCACACACACACACACACACACACACACACACACACATATATATATATGTATGTGTGTGCGTGTTCATGTGAGTTTATATATTTTACTATTTTTATTCTTTTACTTGTTTCAGTCAATTAACTGCAGTCATGCTGGAGCACTGCCTTTAGTCGAAATAATCGACCCAGGACGTATTCTTTGTAAGCTTTGTACTTATCCTAGCGGAGTCTTTTGCTGAACCGCCTGGTTACGAAGACGTAAACACACCAACATCGATTGTCAAGCGATCTTGGGTGGGGACACAGACACACATATATATTTACATATACGACGGGCTCCTTTCAGTTTCGTCTACCAAATCCACTTACAAGGCTTTGATCGGTCCGAGGCTATAGTAGAAGACACTTGCCCAAGGTGCCACCGAATGGAAATGAACCCGGAACCATGAATTTGGTAAGAAATCTTCTTACCACACAGCCAGTTTGCGTCTATATATACATATATATATATATATATATATATATATATATATATATATATATATATATATATATATATATGAAATGGAAAACAAACTTGAACAATAATAAATTCAATTCAATTTAAACATGTTATACAAACAAATATATATGTGCATATATATATATATATATATATATATATATATATATATATATATATATATATATATATATATATATATATATATATATATATATATATATATATATACATACATACATACATACATGCGAATTAGGTTCGTCCCATCATCCTAGGAAATTAAGCTGCATGGAGATGAGTCACACTGCTATTAAATAGATATGTGTATATGTGTGTGTGTGTGTGTGTGTGTGTGTGTGTGTGTGTGTGTGAGCGTGCGTCTGTGTATGTGTCTATGTACACGCTTTAGTTTAAATGTAATGCGTCTATGCATTATGTCCGACTGACATTTTACATAAATTGTCAATAACATGCACAGTTAGAATCATGTAAACAACATACTACATATGACCATAGAGGAACCACGAAATAAAACATATAAAGGGATTTGTTGTGGAATGAACCAAATCAACATTTACTAGATATATGATACGTATGTTTAACATGGATTCACATAAACACGCCAAAAGTTAACGTCATAACGTGAGAATTGATATTGTTTAATACCTTATAGATTTACAATTATGGAAGATAAGATAAAACAAAAGAAATTAAGCTTAGCAGCTAATATTTTATCACAAGCAACATGCTTCCAGTGTAACTACTGAACGTGTTGATAGGTGGAACGAAGAGATTTTGATAGATGTGGTCATGAACGATGACAGTGTACTGTATATTGAAAGCGTTGTGAATTTGTAGTTGAATACAATTCGAATAAACTAACAGCAAGATGAATTATTCTAGAAAAGTTATTTGGCATCGTGTATGTAAGACAACACTTTATATCGCCGAGAATGTGATGTTGGTGAAACATGCTGGCATGTTGCCAAAAGTCTCTGGTTGCAAGTGACATGAGAAGCATAAAGCAAAGGTTTCGTCTTTTTCCCCTTTCCTTGTTATTGATTTTATCTTTCTGAACTTATGGAAAGCGTAACCCCAAGTACAATGTAAGAGATGCTAACCTATGAATCATTTCAAGAAGGTGAGAAGAACCAGGATTCTTTCGCACTATCGGGTTGAACTACATGCCGATGTGTTCATCAGCAGTAGTGATCACATTTTGCATTTACATTTGATATTTAAGTGAGAGTTAATATAATATCGTCAAATCGTTTTTGAAGATAGAATGTCAAGATATATTCAAATGGCTGAAGAGTTACACACACACACACACACACACACACACACACACACACACACACACACACCCAGTCACACACACAGACATACGCACACACGTGTTCGTATATATATTTATATATACATATATATTTACATACATACACACATGCATACATATGTACATATATCTATAAACATAGAAAATGGACATATAGAATTTAATGAAAAAATTATTATCAGCAAATATCAAACAGTCTCTTACAGCTGTTTCAATTAAGCTCAAAAGATTAAATAGCAATTATTAAAATCATCACATTAGGCAAACTCTCTTCAAAGGGGTAGAAAAAAGATATACCGTTAGGTTTTTTATGTGTTAATTTTAGAATCATAACTGCCGACTGCTGTGATGATTTTTGATGATAATAATTTTTTTATTAAATGCTATATCTTCATTTTCTTTCTTTTGAATGATTATAAATCATGGCTTATATATAATCCTATGCTTTTATGAATATTATTATTCACAACAAATATTGGGTATTGAAACAGTAATTCATTGGATGATACCTTCGCTTAATGTGGTTAATTTAATATCCAATTGAATATATATATACAGGTATGTACATATATGTATGTATACATGCATATGCTTATTTATCATTTGTATTATACACACACACACACACACACACACACACACACACACACACACACACACACACATATGTATATATATATATATAATACAGGCATGTATGGGTACAGAACGTCACCAACGGTGCAAATAACATAAAATACGTAAGCAAGCGAGCGAAAAACGAGTGAAATACATAAGCAACGCAAAAAGGGAAAACAAGACACGTAAACACAAAGAAGGGACTTTTCATCAGTTGTCGGTTGTCTATTTACCCCTCATTTCGAGCATTCAACTACAATATGAGTCTTCAAAGACAGATGCTCCCATAAATTCTAAAATGAAATTTAGGGTTTATGGAGGGTAAAGGTTGGGAACAAAAAAGAATTACAATGTAGACGTAGAAGGAAACCGAACGAAAACAAACATGGACGGTCGTTAGCCCATAATAAGAGGAAAATAGTGAACGCTGGGAGAAACGTTTTTATTTTGAAAAGATACATACATACATACATACATATATATATATATATATATATATATATATATATATATATATATATATATATATATATATAAGACTGTATAAGTATTTATACACAGGGAGGTGACCCTTGACAGGACGCCTTACATGCTAGAAAGGGCAGCCAAACCCAAACCATGAAAAACAGTAAATCCAAAGAGAATGAAAGAAAAAATGATATATAGTTAACCCCAAACTCGAGTTTTTTTTTACTAATAAACAACTTAATTGATTTGTCATCCGTACTTCATCAATGGGATCGCTAAGACAGTGTATAATTATGCAGCATAATACGTACCGAAATCACACGGATGGGTTGCATACTTATACATTAGGTTTTCAAATGAACCGCGCAAGACAGTGTCCGGTATGAAAATTTTTCTAAATTTTCTATCCTTATAATTTTCACAGTAAATATATACATATATATATATGTATGTATGTATGCGTGTATGTATGTATGTATATATGTATGTACGTATGTATGTTTGTATATATATATATATATATATGTATGAACGTATATATGTATATATTTATACATATATATATATATATATATATATATATATATATATATATATATATATATGTATGAACGTATATATGTATATATTTATACATATATATATATATATATATATATATATATATATATATATATATATATATATATATATATATACACGTATATACATACATACGTACGTGCATGCATACACACACATACATATGTATGCATGTTTGTATGTGTATATATATATATACGGAGAGAAGAAGATATTCTTAGACCGGAAGACCGGCCTAAAATGTAGCTAGATACACCCATGGACAAGGTGAGGTTATTAAACAGGGTTACGTTTTATATATTGAGGAGTTAAATACGAAACGGAAGACCATAGTGAACGGATTTCATACAACTCTAAAACAAAACAATTGTATAACATAAGTGCTATTAGGAGAGCTAATGAACAGTTTGGCATAGATATTAGGCTTCAGTTATTGCTCAACAAAAAATAGATTGATACTGCACACAGCTATTATTAATGCCCTGCGTAAGAGGTCCATGGTAAAGTAATTGTAGCGTTCCTAAAAAACAAGTGATAGTAAAAATCTATGTTATAAGTCAAAGCACGTTGACAAATATGAGACTAGGACCGTTCATTAAGAAAGATGAGGCTTCTTAGAAGCAAAGCTGGGAAGTTTTCAATTCTTTCTTTCATTTCTTCCTTTCATTCTTCCTTTCTTTCTTTCTTTCTTTCTTCCTTCTCTTTTTACTCTCCCCTCCCCTTCCTCCCCTTCCTCCCCCACCTCATCTTCCTTTTCCTCGTCCACTTCCTACTCCTCCACTTCCTCTTTTTCCTCCTCCACTTCATCTTCATCTTCGCCTTCTTCTTCCTCCTCCCCTCCTCTTCAACTTCCCCTTCCTCCTGCCCTTCCTCCTGCCCTTCCTCCTGCCCTTCCCCCTGCCATTCCTCCTCCTTCTCCCCTTTCCATTTCCCCCTTCCCCACCTCGAAATCACCTTCCTCATCATCCCCTCCCTCATCTCCTTCCTCCTCTCATTCCTCATCTCCTTCCTCAACTCCCTCCTCCCCTCAACTATCTCCTCTCCTCAACTCCCTCCTCCCCTCAACTCCCTCCTCCCCTCAACTCCCTCCTGCCCTAAACTCCCCTACACACTCCCCCTCCACTTCCTCCGCCTCCTCTTCTTCATTTTCTAGTTCCACTTTCTCCTTTTTCTTTTTTCTCCCTTCCTTCTCCTCCCTTTTTGCTTCCTCCTCATTTTTCTTCTGTCTCCCTTCGTCCTCCTCCTCCCTTTTCCTTCCTTCTCCTCCTCCACTTCTTTTTCTTCTTCCTTCATTTCCTCCTACTTTTTCTTCTTTCTCCCCTCCTCCTCCTCCTCCATCCTTTTCCCTTCTTCCACCTCCTCCCTTTTATTCTTCCTCCTTTTCCGTTTTTCTTCTTCTTCTTCTTCTTCTTCTTCTTCTTCTTCTTCTTCTTCTTCTTCTTCTTCTTCTTCTTCTTCTTCTTCTTCACGTGGATCTTAAGGAATCAGTAGTGCATCCCTTATTGATCACACGTATGAAAACTGTTTGGAATAGAAACCACACCGAAATATCAAAGCAAGCAGCATGCTAGAATCAGTTGTGGATTTACACAGAGAAAAAAAAGTGGGGGACGAGATCAACAATGGCATATTAAGAGACAGGAAAAAAAACAAGAAACAAACATCAATACAGAACCACATTAGAAGAAAGGACGCCTAAAACTGAAGGGCAAACAGAAAGGTTGATCCGCCTGTACCCCTCCCACAACAGCAATTTGCAATAACACATCACAGACAAGTGCATTTTCGCAGTTATTGTGTCAGCAAACGCATACAGCCATAACCACACAGAACACACTTGTTAGTTCACACCACTCTCACCCATATCCGACGCTACTTCACATAATAAAGATGGTGACGATGTTAGTACTTTATTTTTGTATTTTAAATCTTTATTTTCTTTCGCTCTTCGGTAATGTGGTAATATTTATTACATAGTTTACTTCTCCATAATATTTCATACTTGCTGTTATTGGTTATATAATGGCGTAATTCTGTTAGTCTAAATGCTTCTGTGTGAAATATAACGACATATTTCATTCTTACTGTATTCCACTTCATTCATCACTTTCCCTTTCACAAAATATGCTTCTTCTTACTCTGCCCACTCGATTAATGAATACGTATAGGCTCCATACCGAGAACACATTCATCAATTATCAAAATATTTGTTTGTTTGGTACTGTCTATAATATGTTTTATAGTTATGTTAGCGAACATGCTGTTGAATTAACTAAGTATGGCAATGTATTGTAAGTATATTTCTCTAGTGGTATTGTTTATATCTATTTGCTCTCGGGTTGCTGGTACTGCTCACATCTTCCCAATACCATTGTTATTTGATGTTGCCATAGATGGTATATTTGTTAATAATGATAGAGTAAATTTATTTGTTGTGAGTAGGGGAAGGCTTCTCATTTTACTATTTGCTTTGTTTAATAAAGATAAGTTAGAAAATTATAATTTTAGATATGACACTTAAACGCAAGCATATCTCTTTCTTGCTCAAACTCTCTCGCTCTTCCCACCTCTACGTGCGTGTGTGTGTGTGTGTGTGCATATACATACTTACATACATAATACATACATACATACATACATACATATGTACATACATACATACATACATACATATATCGACATAAGAGACCGATAGAATAAGTACTAGGCTTACAAAGAATAAGTCCTGGGGTCGATTTGTTCGACTAAAGACGGTGCTCCAGGATGGCCGTAGTCAAATGACTGAAACAAGTAAAAGAGTGAAGAGTAAAGAGTATATATATATATATATATATATATATATATATATATATATATATATATATATATATATATATATATATATATATATATATATGTATATATATATATATATGTATATATATATATGTATATATATATATATATATATATATATATATATATATATATATATATATATATATATATATAATAATAATAATATTAGGGACAAAATCCAAAATTACAGGTAAAAAACTCAATTAAAATCAATTTATAAAAAATTAAAATTAAATTGAGCCTTATAGATAAAGTATATATAAAATATATAGTTTTAGGGAAAATAACCAATTTTCAAGAACTCATCGATGAAAATCCACTATCACATATAGAAAAATTAATAATTAAAAGCACAATAAATGAGTATAATATAAAGTAAAGTAAATATCATAAGATAAATATAATAAAAAGATTACACGTGTTTCATAACCAATTTTCAAATAGAAAAGAAATTTAAATCGATTAAAATCAATTGAAATTATCGAAAATAAGTTCTATTCAAAAATATAGCTACTCGTCAGATCGTAAGTAGGACATAATTAGATATATATCTCAACCAACAATAAGTACCAAATGAATTAATATGAAATACTTATTATATAAAGATAGAAAAATTATTTAAAAAATATCAAAAAATCAAAATAATAACCATTCAATAATCATCCCTTCATCCATTATAATAACATGTATATTATATACAAAAAACATCTTACATAAATTATCATTGTTTTAAATTATCATTGTTTTAAATACAAGTTGAACGAAGTTTGAGTTTAAAATAATAATGAAGATAAAATTAGTACATATTTAACCGGTGTAATAGTTAAAGCTATACTATTTAAAGCTAAAGACGTTTATTTAATTATAATTAAAGATCAATTGAATAATAGAAAAATACAAGATTATTTATTTCTACAAACGTAATAATAAAAAATATGAATGAAAAAATTATGAATGGAAAAAATTATGAATGCAAAAATTAGGAAAGAAAAAATTATTAAGAATAAAAGGTTAAACTTTATATATATATACAAATTTTGATTTATTGTACTTTTAATTATTAATTTTTCTATATGTGATAGTGGATTTTCATCGATGAGTTCTTGAAAATTGGTTATTTTCCCTAAAACTATATATATATATATATATATATATATATATATATATATATATATATATATATATATATATATATATATATATATATATATATATGTATGTATGTATTTGTATGACAAATGAATGACGAAAGATGGAATATAATCGGGAATTTATTATTAATCACAACAATTGTTTCTACACATCTAACAACGATTCCTCATCGGTGGGACACTCAACAACTGGTTCAAGAGCATCAGGTGGTGCAGATGTATCTCGTCGAGTGATAAATAAATACAACTTGTTAAAATGACTGTTCTGCAATGTAACTTTCCTGTTTTGTAGAGAGAAAAGCAGCCAGACGGAGGAAATATCTTCTTTTATATAGAAGATGAAAAATGAAACCACCGATGGCAGAAAGAGAAACGAACACGCAATCCAGTGAGAAAAGTATTTAAAATAACCGTTGACAAATTTGGATGTATAAACACGCCCTCGGACAAGCAGCATGGCGCGAGGACACTCGCTCATTCAAGCATCCGCAAACATGTGAGATATACATACTCACACACACCGACACTCACATACATACACACATACACACCGACACACACATACACACAGAGACTCACCGACACACACCCACACACACAATTAGTCATGTCGTTTCTGCGCTCGTGCACGCATGTGTGCATTCCCCTCGTTCCTGCTGAGGTGTGCGTGTGCATTTAATCGCCCGCACGTGTCTGCCAGTGTGATTTCTGCATAATAAGATTTCATGATATGACTGGCCAGTTCTGGAGTTGCTTTCTCAAGATGAAATACCAGCTTTTCATACTTTCGTAACAGTTTCATCACGAAGAAATAAAAATACCGTTCAATACTGTCGATCTTTTCCCATAACATTTGAATACATCCAATGAAAAACACGAAAAATTATACAGATCTTCGCATAAAGCACTTTCTGACAACTGTAGTTTGGTGACACTAGTCTTCAAAGCGTTCATATTTAACACCAAACAATTATATAACATTTCGTGAACGTCGAATTTGAGGAAAAAGAATGAAAATATTTGGCACGCACTCAATTCGATAATTACTAAATTTGAATAATATTGGAATTGCAAGAAGAAAGAAACAGTATATATTACGATATAAATAACTGAATATGTAATCTCCGTACAGAAATCTAGGAGTGGTTGAGTGTAAACGGATATTCGATGTTGTCTTAAACTATTAAGAGTTTAATATTTATATATATTTCCGAAGCTAATCATTTGTGAGTCGAGTTGATCCCAGAGACAAACAATCTCAAAAATTTGGTAAACATATTCCCAATGTTGTTTATTAAATTCTTGCTTTTGACAGACATTGGGGAGATGTCCTCGTTTGTTGAATTATTCATTCCATATTGTTATCTATAACACATATTATTTATTCAATATATGGCGCTTGTCCTTGTCAAACCATTATGGTTTTTACAGCTTAACTTTACGGTTAAGACTCAATGGAATATCTCTGAATACACGCATGTCTCCTCATACATAAACATGCACACACACACTCACAGAGACAAAACAACACGTCTCTCTGTGTGTCTCTCTCCCTATCTCTCTTTCTCTCACACACACACGCACAAAGACATAAATAATTACTGACACACACGCACCCACACAAACAAACCAGCTATATCTCGTTATCATAGTGGTGACGGCGTTCATGTCATCAACTTCAAAATTACAGACTAGCCTGAAGAACCGCAATGACAAAGAGCAGGAAATGAAGACTAGCTTGAAATCACTAAGCGATACACAATTCAGTAGTAAAGATGTGGAGAAATACAATATATATTCCCTCTCTATTATACATAGAAATAAAATCCAGAAAACGGACCAACTATTAAGGTGTGATATTTTAGTGAAGAATCACTGTTACAATGTATTAAGTATTTTCTGAACGGTACTACTTTAGTAACTGTTGAATATTTATACAAGCATATCAAACAAGTAGAGACACGGTTTTGGAAATCAACGTTTGATAATTAGCTTCCAGTGTGCATCTATTTATCTGCTGTGACAATAAAGAGATGGCTGTCAAAGCAGAGAAAGTGGGAGAGAGTGGACAAGAGAAAAGAATGTGTTTGGAAGGAGAAATGTGTTATCTGTCACAATTGACTGGAATACCAAACAAAAAAAGAGAGATTGAGGTAATAAAAACGTCGGTACATTCAAGTAAGATGTGGAACAAAGAATGTCAGCTATCAGCTGCCCAGGAACTTACATGAAGTGAATTTATACCTGGGTAATTAAATGTAGTCTATGGTGGTAGTGAAGATAGAGTTGGTAGTTGCAAGCATTAGCTTCTTACATAAATACTGATAGTATTTGGAACTTAACCCATTTGCGTTTAATCTGGTCATATTGAGCCAAAATATTCCACATGATTCAATGTTCAAATGGTCAGGTCTGGCCCTTTACACCTACCCTGCAATGTCATTCTATGAAATAAACTACCACATCGTCAAAATTTGAAGCTACAAAATAAGTCATGATAAATTCAAAGTAATATGAATAAATAAGCATTACATATAATGAATGCTAAAACGTTTGAAAGTTCCAATGGATCCAGGAATAAATAATTTGTTTCGCTCAGAGACTGTAGTTCCAGCATTAGAGTAATTGCTAGTTCATCTTATTTCACCTCTACAGCTCTTTCTCTGGGTTTAGCTCAGGTGAATCTGTGAATTTATTCCCAAATATATATACATAGGAAACACTTATATACCAGCCACGAAGAAACAAACGGTTGCAACTTCTTCATCTTGCTCACTAAGAGCAACTCCATCTTGTTCACCACCTTATCTCATATATTATTGCTCTTAAATAAGTGTCCTTCGTGTAAGTTACTGAGTCGGTGTCGTCTCAATGGTACCCAGCACTCTTTATTCCACGTCTTACTTCAGCACACCACCGTTTTAATTGTTTCACTCCTTGTTTTCTTGTTTGCTATTGCAGTCAAGCGTGACAGGTAACACACTAGATTGTCGAATCGCCATCTGTTTAGTTCTTTTGTCCTCCACTGACCTATTTCTATTTTGACAGCAATATCCTTGGCTTTTTTCTCATTAGTGTGCACAAAATAAATAATTAGACGAAGTGAATTATATTTGTATTTTTAAAATCTTGTTTTTGCTTGTTTAATTTGCTTCTTTAAAGTAAATTTCAATAACAACTATGTACCATTATAGCGTTCAAAAAGTACTTTCTACTTTGCAACGGCGATCTTCACTAAGACATAACTTAATAGCGTACCCGTTGTCTAGTATATATATATCATTTGCGATTATTTGAAATTATGAGAGAAATACGTGTAGGAGGTATTAA
>NC_142929.1:140797162-140799662 GCF_046866305.1 Octopus bimaculoides
TATCGTGCAGTTACTGTTAATACTTCATTTAGAGAATTAACATTGCTTGTTTTCACCTTTTCAATATCAGTGAAGAATTTCACTGGAAAAGAAGATATAAGTTTGCCAGGTTTTTTTTTTTTTCTCTCTCACCAAGGTCATCAGCTGTCGGACGCCGATGAAGGGAAATAACCCTGAAATCCGGATACGTTCGTGCTGCAGATCGAGGTGAGAGGGATAACTTCCCTTGGCAAACAGGACACAGTCGTGTGTCGATAAGCCAGCTGGAGGAGATGTCCTCCTGGGGCTAAAAGCAACAGTAACATCCACCCCTACGGGTCAGCCACACTTAAGTGGCAATATACTACACTATATATATATATATATATATATATATATATATATATATATATATATATACATACACACACACACACACACACACACACACACACACACACACACACACATATATATATATATATATACATAAATATCTGCAAAGAGACGGTGTTCCTGACGAATGGAAACAGTGAATATATAAATATGTAACGTTTGTAGAATGAAATTGTTTTTCTTTATATCTGCTACAGTTGACATTTACAGGATGATCAAGCTGTTTTACAATATACTTCTGAATGGCGAGATAAAATGAAGCAAAGATGAAGTGTGACTGATTCCGGTTAACATTGTAAACGAATATAATTGAAACGATAAAACAAAACAAAGCGAACGGACATATGAGACAATAAAACACACGCAGAGCCGGCGTTGATGGAACGCAACCGTTTGCTATGATGAAGGCGAAAATATCTGTCAGTGTTAGTAGATGAATTAAATACGTGAAATGTTTTATGAATGGAATAAAAAACACAATGATATATAGGCACTGTCTCTGATACGCATACGTATCTGAAAATGCAAACCATTGTTAACAATTTGAGAAGATTATTGGCTGGAAAAAAACTGAACAACTCATTAAATTTTCTGCGAGTATATCTCAAACTTTTTTCTTTCTGAATATCAACAAATTAATGGCGTTTTCACAAAGAATTTGATGTTGCCCTCCATGGTGCAATAGCTGTTCGTTTTGGTATCCTCATATATTTTCCTCTAGAAATTTCTCTTCATTTTAGACAACTTGGAATTAGGTTTATGTTGAAGGATCAACACTATGAAGCCCAAGGAGATTGTTTCAATAAGAATACAGAAGTGATCGAAAGAATAAAAACAGATTTGAAAAGGTTCATTATTTATAGGGTGTTATCGTTTACAGTTCTAGCGTTAATTCAAGACTGCTATGCAGTTGGCTTTTAGAGACGAGCTGTTGGTGTCAGAGTGGTCATCTGTATCGGTGTACTTTTGGTTACTGGATTTGTAACGTTTACGAAAAGTAGAGGTGTTATTTTATAGTAAATTACGGTGGATGTTTAAAAAGATGGAACAGAAATTCTAATGTCCTGCGACAACGATATTTGCTCTTATTTCTATTTTGTTTTCTTAATGTTCTAGTGAGTAACGGAATTCGTACCACAACCAAGCCTTTGAAATCTGTAGAAGTGGCCAAACTGTTGTGTTGAACAAAATTCACAATGGTTTCCTGATAGGTATGATTCTGAGAAATCCGATGCCTGTAATAACCAGAATTATACGAATCTTGTACTAACCAGAATTATTATCTCAACTTCAGTTGATAATAGTTCCAGTCTTGATTTTGTATGTTTTGTACGTTGCAAAGAGATTGTTGAAGGACATTCGGCAAATACTTCACTCTCACGTATAAATGTGGGCGTTTGTTGGTGTGTGGAGGCGTATATATATGTCTGTAAGTGTGTGAGTGCATGTATGCATGTATCCATACACACATACATTTATTAAACATTTCAATAATTTATGTGGGCAGTACGACGACGGCTGGTATTTGGGGTTTAAGAATTAGAGTTAAATGCTGCTACCTGAATTAATATAATGTTCGTAATTTCTTGATAGTAATTAATTTTATGGAGCACTAATTAAAAATCATGCTCGCTATGTTTTATACATTTAAGTGAAGTATATGAGCGTAAACGAGGCGCTCATTGGAGTCAGCCGACAGCTACAAATACAGAATAAATATCCATTAATTCAGAACTAAACACTTTATAAGAAACGTAGAATTGATAATGTTATCCTAGATATGGGTCTTGAAAATAAAGCTGGGTGATCATGCAAAAACTACAAAGATAAACTAAGCAAAATGAAACTTAATATGAATATAAATTCTTTATTGTTTAAGACAATTTCCTCTAAGGTTAAGACAATTACTTGGTGTAACTGGGATAAACTCCCCAAAAGAAGGATCGATATTTTCAAGAGTGATAGTCTCACTCATTGACCTGACATTAAGCTAAAAAGACTGGAGACAAGGGGACTGTTTTGAAGACATGTTTCGCTCTCCGCCTCTCTATCTTTCTGTCTATCTCTCTCTCTTTCCCTCTCTCTCCCCATACCGGAACATCAACGAACAAAGTACACAAATCGT
>NC_142929.1:140804662-140839662 GCF_046866305.1 Octopus bimaculoides
AATAAGCGGTTCGACAAAAAGAGACCGATAGAAAAAGTACTAGGCTTACAAAGAGTAAGTCTTGGGGTCCATTTGCTCGACTAAAGGGTGTTGCTCCAGCATGGCCACAGTCAAAGGACTGAAACAAATAAGAAAAAGACAGAAGAAAAAGAATTATATTACCTGACATCTCAAAATGTGTGCCTTTGTCTGAATCAATGTTGCAGTTACCCTCTCTCCTCTTCTCTCTCTAACCCCCATCTCTCTCCCTCTCTCTTGTAATTTCAGCCTTTTAAATTCTCAGATATATTGAATTCTATAACTCCCCAAAAGCTCAAATAAATACACATAGAATACTTATGCTTACAGACGGGTTTATTGAAGTAATTTCCGTTGCTAACGAAGTCACCATGTCTAAATTATCTCTTATTTTCCCATGAGCTATCTTAACACGCTAGTGTTCCTAACTAAGCTTATTTGGCTTTACATCATATTAAATATACTCTGAAAACTGTATTTGGATAAACCTAATTTCTGCTCGGCAAACATCCAGTACAAGTTTTGCCCATGTCATTCTCAAGTTTGTTTTGGCAGTTGTTCAATAGTGAGCAGCGGCCTCTTTCTTGAAGCTTACAATCTGCTCTCTATAAAAGAGATGTATATTCTGGATAATGAAAGCTGAAATATATAAGATGTGAGAAACAAAAAATGCTGTGTCGGAGCTGGAATGCCAGTCAATTGTTGTGGGTTGTATCATATGGAAATTTAAGTTGATACTTGTAAAAATTGTCTTCTTGATACGAAAAGTGAAACATTCGCGTTTGACATTTTTAAAGCTGTTTTTTTTTTCGCTCTAATTTACTCCAACTTACGTTTCCAGTCAGATTTTCGTAGATTAAGATTTATTATTTATAGATTTCGTATATCTATAAATATATATACAAAATTCTAAATTTGTTCTTAATCAGTTGGATAACAACTCTTATGCTGCTAAAAGATACATTATTTATAAAATTTAATAAAATAAACGGAGAAAAAGTTTAAGAAGTAAACTTCTGACTGTTTTTTTTATATTATAGATGTTAATAAGGCGGTGAGTCTCAGATTCGTTAGGACGTAGGTCAAAATGTTTGGCGGCATTTCTACCATCTTTACGTTGCCTGCATCTACTTTACCTTTCATTCTTTCGGACTCAATGAAATAAATACCAGTTGAATACTGGGGTCGATCTTAATTGACTTAGCCGAAATTGCTGGCCATATGCCAACGTTAGAAGCCTTTATCGCTGATTTTTAATCCTGCCGGATGACAACCTTATTCTTAAGGCCATTGGGCTAATTGTAATACATGTTGATTCATACGCAGCGGTCAGTACTTAAAGAGAGAACAAACCCCAGAAGTTTTACCGTCACTACGATCACCTTTGCGTCGGTTGAAAGTTGTAAGCCCTATGTCTATTTTAGCAATGGACATTACGAGAATTGGCGACGTGTACAATTTGCTGAGAACATATTAGAGAAGCCAAACCCAGAAAATATCGATGTCTACCTAAGGACATCAATAATGGAAGTGAAACGAAATTAATTTATTTAAAAATCAATTCTGTCCATTGCATGCAATTAATCGCTCCTTTTACATTTACTACAAACACCAACAACTATTAAACATGGTTTCTCTTCATCTCTTTTCTCTGGTTCTTCTCCAATTACAACAAATACACACACACACAAAATCATACATGCATGCGCATAGAGACTGTGATGATTTTGCGACGTGTAACATGGACATTAGTAAAATTAGTATTTGAAAAGCAAACAAATTCAATACTTGATTCCTATTAAATATGAAGCAATGATATCGATACGGCTCTTTGGTAAAGCATTATATTCATTCAGAACACATTTAGTGTAAACAGAATAATATTGTACGTAATTATCGAAATTAGTACGTTGTCACTAATGACAGTGAAAGAGATATATTGATTATTTTGGCCTCATCTGATTCTTCATGAAAGTGTAAACAATTACTTGAAGAATCACAAGGAATAAAATTTGAATACTTTAGGATTTATACGTTGTAATTGTTCGTTTATTCTGTTATTCTTTTGTTCTATTAATGGGTTAAGTCGTAGGCATGCAGTCAGGTTGGTGCACTGCCTTGATTTATTTCCTGTCAGTTTTATTGTTCGCTCTATGGATGGACGTTGGTCTATGATTGACTTTTGGAGTAGCTGATCTTCTGTGGGTGTATCCTTAAATGGTTGTCTGAACCGGTGTTTTCGTTAGGAATCAATCCAATGTTTCTTTTTTTCTCTTGAATATTTCAGTAAAGGTCCCTTTTAAATTTTTGCTTTCTTTAGGTAAGCAGTCCAACGTTTGAAGCCCTCTAAATATCATATTGTTACACTTGAGAGTTTTTGCTCGTGACTTCGAAAGTGGTACATTTCGGAAGATGACAATATCTACTTCTTCATGCATTAAAATTCTCTCTAATTCCGAAATTTGTAACATATCCCTCCAGGATTTTCCATATGTGTATCTCTCTGTTCGGCATTCAAGAGGGTAGAGGTACATTGCTTTCAGAGGTTTGCAGTAATTAAGGCTTTTAACCGTTATTTTACTGGTAGACGTTCTCTGTAATCCTTCAATTTCATCTATGAAACCGGATGAGTTAGAAGACCAAAGCTGTAGGCAGTAATCTAATCTACCTAGAAGTAAATGTTTTCTATAGAGCTAGCATAACTACTGATTCTGTTGCCACGAAGGTTCGAAGGATCCGTCCTATGAGATGTCTGTATTTTGAGGGCAGTTTGATGATGCAAGCTGAAGAATAATGTAATTTGTTAGTAATTGTTGTTGACGTTGTTATTGTTAATTACCATCATATTACTGTTGGTGACAAGCGTCTAGTACCATACGCTTCCTTGCTATGCGAATATCTATGGAGCCCCTACGTGATGGCACGACCGACTGACTAGAAATAGCAGTCAAATTTCCCTTAATCTTTATACAACAGTCTTAAGAAATATGTGGGGAAATTACCTGGCCAGACACGCACTCAATACGATATTTGAGTGAAGAAAAACACTGATAGTTATAGCTGTTCAAATCTGATATTTTTGTAAGACGATGGGGCAAAGCCACAGGAAAACAAACAACACGCATGATACTAGCTATACGCTGAAGTCTTAATCATTTATTTATTTATTTAATTAGTTAGTTTGATACTCAGTAATTGTTCTTGTTGTTCTTGTTACACTACCTAATGCTTGCGTTATCATGATGCCCACATAACGACTCAAGGACCAATTGAAAACGATGTTAATAATATAATTATGCCTGATTCAATTTTACCATCTCTATCATCTTTTTGCAGTAATGTGTGCTGTTGTAAAGTTCCCCGTATATCATTGCGTAGCAAACTCCCTCCTTCTACATGTATCACGTAGTCACACTTACCCCGCATTTTTATTATGTTACTATATAAACTAAAATACACTTCATTGCTTTCTCCCTTTCTTTGTTTTCTTTCACATTCTCTCTCTAAATCCCTCTTTCCTTTCCAATTCATCTTAGTTCGAGTGTTACAAACCTATTAATTTCTACTTTTTTATGTCACTTTCTGCCTTGTTTTATTCATTTTCATTTTATTATTTTCTGTGTAACATATCACTTCATCGTAGGGTAATATCTTACTGCATTGTGAGTTGACGGTTGATTGATTGCTTTATATATCTGACTTTGCTGTTGTCATTTATCTTGCACCTACACACTCTTTAAATACACTTAACTGGTGAAGATTCAAAATGTTGGCCGCACAACAAGGCTTTAGCCAGAAGTGAAGAATTGCATGGAGACGGGGATGAGCTGAAGCAAAGCGGCCTTTCGTCATATTATTTCTTTTCTAATTTTCTGAAATCGAGCTTAATCTCCTATGGCACATTTTATGAGAGCAGCTGTGGTTTTCATTCCTTAAACAATATTCTCGTCTTAAACAACTAAACCAATTAAATTTCGACTTAGAAATAAATTGTTCTGCATTGCAGTAATGACACCCTCCTAGAGAAAGAGTCCACACTGTTATATATAAGTGGATACATATATGAAGGCATGTATGCATACACACACGCGCACGCACGCACACACACACACACACACACAAATATATATACTTGTTTTATGCGTATATATATATATATATATATATATATATATATATATACACATCTACACACACATGCGTGTTTTACGTATGTGTATGCATGTATGTACCTATCTATCTATAAAATTGCGTGTGTGTAATAGTAGTAGTAGTAGTAGTAGTAGTAGTAGTAGTGGTGGGATTCAAAACCTTTTATGATGCACTTCCCATTTATTTGTAGACTTACCAATTTATTATTAGACGAGTGAACCAACAAGAACATAAAAACCAGGAAACAAATACCTAAGCAGGTTACAAAAGAACAATGGTTATTATGGAATTGCTTCAACTCTAGTCACATGGGCAGTAATTTACAGCAAAGTGTTTAGACAATAAGATCACTGCCACTACACAACTGACTTTATTCATAAACTTCCTAAGGATGAATAACGAAGTGTCTCTTGGTTGTCTTTGAACCGAAAGTAATTCCACAAGACATCATTATCAGATTCACTCTCTAACGATTCTGTTAGCCTATCGACTTACTGTTTTTTTTGAAATAGAGTATTTTTTATTTATCATCATGATTCAATTATTTCACCTTTGAAACAAGATATTCATTATATTTTCCTTTTAACATGTTTTACCCATCCCCACCACGCCTAAAAACATATTTTAATAGACTCTCATCAATTCTACAAGTTAAATGGATCGCTGGTCAATTTAATCACCGTCAGAGCAGATATCTCTTTTTCTATAGAAAGATAATTCTTATCTTCATTAATTGAAATCCTCTTCCTGTTTTTGTAGAACCTAGGACGATTGTTTGGATATTACTTTTGCGTCTTTGTACCGTTGGTGTTATCTTATTAAATCGATGTAGAGAATTGATATATAAGCATCGAAGAAGAAATCCACGACAATTATGAGCTCAATAAATAACAGGTCGTTAATCTCCAACACGTTAATACATTACAGTAAATTCAAATAAGAATGACTTGTCCTGTATACGTATAATCGTCAAATACGATGTTGAAAATTGAAAGATTTAGAGTAAAACAGAAACATACGTATTTCAAATGTAATTATTATTTTTAACTGTCTTCTTCTTCTTCTTCTTCTTCTTCTTCTTCTTCTTCTTCTTCTTCTTCTTCTTCTTCTTCTTCTTCTTCTTCTTCTTCTTCTTCTTCTTCTTCTTCTTCTTCTTCTTCTTCTTCTTCCGGTTGGCATTTAAACGATTTTCTCATTGACATATGCCTGTTGATGTCGGTAAACGATTTTCTCATTGGCAAATGTCTGTTGATGTTGGTAAACGCTACTGTTAAATAAATTTAATCAAATACTTGCACATCCTAAATATATTATTGTAATTTAATGATGTTCATCCTCATGAAACAGCTGTTGAACCTAATTTGATTATGAACAATGTGTGAAATTTCGGCTTTTTTTGCTTTTACTCTAGGTTTCTTATTTTATTGTAAAACTATTGTTGACATATCAGTATTCGGTAAGAATTTCTATTTGGACAGTTTACGTAAAATAATCTTCTTAATTTCTTTCTGTAGTATGTTGATAGTGAATTAGTCGCCATACTGCACAACTTGAGTGGATATAAGAACCGGTTTTGTGGAATTTGTGTCAGAACGCCACACAAATATTGGCGCACCCTTTCAGTTCCCAACCTGTAAATGTATGTATGTATGTATGTATGTATGTATGTGTGTAAGCATACGTGTGTGCGTTTGTGTTTGTATGTGTGTGTATATTGACTAACGCATACATTTCGACCATTCTCAACCGATTTTCACCAAACTTTACACACCCATTACTTATGCACTATAGCATTTTGCCCAGAACTCCCACGTAAATGAACAAACCGGGAAAAACCGTCGTTGACACGTGTTTTTTGCTAATTCGTTGTATGTACATAGTTTTTGGCACGTAGGATCTCCCATACTTCTTTAATCTATATGGTCATGTATTGGCATTGGAGAAATGGTGTTAGTAGTTTTCACATTTATTTATTTATTATTTATTTATATGTTGTAATTGTGTATAATTACTTACTATATATTTTTTATATGTGTATTGTTTGAGTGTTTTAGCCAGAGAATATCATAAAAGTGAAAGCATTTTGTCTATTTATTTATTTCGACTCTCCACCCGGGACGGTGATTAAACTCACTACGAACACTGTATGTGATGAACATCCAATGACAAATGTAATGTTACCTTCCCTCTCTTCTATTTGTTGATACTGTTGTTAACCTACCAATGCATTGTTTCACTTTAAGGACATTTATTTACCCATCATTGTGATAATTTGGCTGTTGTCCATTGTTTCAGCTACGTTTTAGCATTGTCGTTCTAACTTTTTACACAATCACATATGATTCTTCCCAAAGAATCAACCTTTAAATAAGAGGTTTCCTTCCACTAGCGGAAGCTATACGTATCTTACATAAAGCTCCATACCAATTTAACTTTATGCAGTATTCGCTGTTAGTTTATCCACAGGCAATATGGGAAGACAGAATAAAGGGGATTTTGTTAGCTTATAATAAAATCGATAATTACTTGGTACACTCAAACCAATTTTTCTTTTCCAGATGATACAAAATCAAAGCAGTATTCGTGAACTGAAGTCAAACTCTTAATGTTTTCATTTTTCGTTTCCTGAAGTCAATTTCAGAATGGTCGTACATTGTAACCACGTAGCAAATACATTCTTTTAACTCTACTTTTTTAGGTAGATATTATATTGCAATTTTGGACACAGCAATCATACTTCTCTCCGAAAAAATAGCTCTCATTCCTATTGACTTAAATAGACTTGCAGAAGGGAAGTTTCAACGTCTTCCTTCAATTTCCTTAGTCCATTTATGTGACTGCTTCTGAAGAGAAACTTCGCTTTCGTGTAATACAACTATAATTTGTAGTCATTATCCGTAATCTACTCCCAAAACACTTCAGTAGCTCTACTTTGCATCACATGCAAACTTACATGCTCTATCATCATTAAGATGCTAGGACATCCACAATAACCATCCTTCAATCTGGTTTTCCGTACCTAAGTTAATCGGAAACATAGATTGCTGTGCTACTTATAAACATACTCGGTATTTCAGTTATATGGTATATATATATATATATATATATATATATATATATATATATATATATATATATATATATATATATATATATATATATATATATATAGGAGGCCACATAGCCTAGTAAGTAGGATGTTACACTCAGGTGGTGCATTAGATTCTTTTGCAAAACCCATCACCTAACGTTACTGTGGAATCACTTAAAAACCTGGTGTCTGGTATCTCGTGCATATGTTCAAACAACATCGGCTTGATAGAGGGAGTGCGCTAATGTACGAAACAAACCTTTGATCAATATATGCAAATCATTCGGTGCAGGTTCATCAAAATCTTGAGGGATTTGTATGGGGTGAATGTAGATGTAATCAAAACAAAACTGGATTTTCTCCTGTCGAAAGTTACAGATGAACCTATCTCACGGCAGAAAGAACAGGTGAGGGCAGTAATATCAAACACACTCATTCACCTAATTTCACATATCAGAGGAGATCCCAAGTACCAAATCTAACGGCGGTACTCCAGCATGAGCACAGACCTCGAGCTGCGACTAGTTAAAGACTAGTTAAAGATTGTACACATACATAAAAGTGATAAAATAATGTTGTGACAATGAGGAATGTACAGTCATGGCACCATAATATTCAGACAAATAATGAGTGTAAATGGAATGTAAACGTCTTGTATATATCGTTAAATGGCTACAATGCCACTTCAAATATACACATAGGCACGTAAATGCATACACACACGCACACGCACAAACATACATGTGTTTTTGGATAGTCTATTGCTTTCTGTGATAATCACGTTATAAAAACTCACAGAAAAAGGAAATGTTCATGAATATTTGATTATAGATCATCTTCCTCTAATTCACAAGAAATTGTTGTTATAAAAACATTTCCAAAGAGAGCTGTCTTAAGTGGCAAGAAAATCAGCCTCTCATCATTGCTATTATCTGAACTGTACCTCTTCTGTGTACCTACGAATGTTATAGAGATGTCAACATGACGTACATATGTATAAATATATATGTATATGTGTGTATGTGTGTGTCTATGTATGTATGTGATTATGTAAGTATATAAATATAGTGACGTGACTAAAGTGTTCAGGATATTAACATCAAATTTACCTTTAAACTTAATCTGAACGTGACAAGTGAAAATGTCTGAGTACGTATTCTCTATCTTTCAAGTAATGAAGAAAAGTTGACATTTATAGTGTATTAACCTAGAATAATAGCGAACTGATTATTCAACTGTGACTCCATATATCTTTAAATATAGACGTTAATAGCTGATCGTTTCTAGAATAGTAATGGATGCATACATACATACATACATACATACATACATACATACATACATATGCATTTATATGAATGTGTATATATATACATATATATATATATATATATATATATATATATATATATATATATATATATATATATATATATATAGATATATAATATATATATATATATATATATATATATATGGATATATCAAATCCAAAAACGAAATATTGATATAGATATATACATACATTTACATACATACACATGTATATATGTGTGTGTATATGTGTATGTGTATAGATATGTATATACATACGCGTACACTCATATATTCATGTATATATATACATGTATGCCTGCCTGTATGTGTGTGCTTTGAACAAAAATAACACTACTGAAATTGAATTGATAAATACGATTTTAACCCTAACACAAGCAAACTTAAAATGGTGAGGCAAACCCTCCGCCTGACTGACCCATTGTATTACAATTCCTAAAGTTGTAACATCTACATATACCACAGTAAAAAAAAATGCTTACAGTGCAGACGACTGTCTTAATATGCATTATCCTAAATACTTTAAGAAGAAAATGTTTATCAATACTCTAATGCTTTGTAATGCAAATCTTATTGTTTATTGCTTACGTGTTGCTGAAAATAACGAACAAATTTACAATACAGAAAAGTTCTACCTCGTCTAATCAATGAGAACATTTCTAGTTATAAACTCCCTGTATTTGAGGAGGATATTCGAAGTGATTGTTGTCTGTTTTATTAACTTTTGGGAAGGAATGGTTCGATTAGACGAAATAATTTGTAAATTATGAGGTTCATTATATTGGTCTCTTGTCACATCATACAGACGAGTACATATACATACATACATACATACATACATACATGCATGCATTCAAGCGTGCATGCATGCATGCATACATACATAAATACATGCATACATACATACATACATAAATACATGCATACATACATACATACATACATAATATTTATATCTACCTTGCAGATGTAAATATCTCATTGAAAATCAAAGACAATGAAGATATCTATGGACAACGGCTTCGAAACCTCCAAATTTTATATCCAGACTATGAATTCATATTCATACCGATAATAATTGGACCACTAGGTTTCGTTAAAGGACAATCTACTTTAAAGAGAATCTGGATAAACTGGGATTTTCAGAAACAGAAACTGACCGTCTGATTCGTATATTACAAGGGCAATCTGTGAGTGGAAGAGTAAAAATATGCAAGAAATTTCTCAAGTTCCAAATGTGAATTCGACTGTGTTAAATACATGCCAAATATGGAGTATTGTATCTTCGTTGGAAACCGATTCTTTCTCTATTGACAAGAAGTCATGAAATAAAACTAAACAATAACGTACAGACATACATACATAAATGCAGAGCCAGAAACGGTTGGTGTGTCTCATTGAGTATGCCTTCTTCAGAAGTGTGTAATGGGCACCCAGCAGAACTAAAAAGACACTCGCACATCCATACACGCACGCACGCACAGACACACGCACACACACACACACACACACACACACAAGCACATACATACATACATACATACATACATATATATATATATATATATATATATATATATATATATATATATATATATATATATATATATATACGAGGGATGCTGAAAAGTTTCTGGCTGTAAGGGTGTTGCGAAACGCCTTGACGGAAGGCCAACATTCCGAGTTCTTTTACAAGGCTTAGAAAACCTGACCGCCCGCTGCAGTAATGTGTGTGAATTTGACAGGAGAATATCTTGGATGAAATCATAACTGATTCTCTTGTATTTTCTTTTGCATAAAGTCAGGAAGTTTTCAGCAGCCCTTCTTTATATATATATACACACACATATATATATATATATATATATATATATATACATATGTAGTATATGCATGTATGCATATGTTTGCGCACGCGCAAGTATGTGTATGTGTGCGCGTGCGTATTTGAGTGTGTGTGAGTATGCATGTATAAGCTGGGTTTTACATATATGACATATACACGCATACTCATCTTCCATGTGGACACCAATACAGTTACTTAGTTACTTACTTCACATCTTGAGATCATTCCCAAAATTCAGTGGAAGATAGCAATGAAAATAGAGGAGTTTCTTCGAAAAACTCTCTTCACAAGAAACTTATTTAAGTATATTCCTATTCTCAATTATCGATTAAACTATAATTCTGCTCAACTACTAACTAATAAATTATCAAGCCAAGTTACACTTCTAAATCTTGTTGATAACCTTAGCCTCTTAGCTCTAAACATTTGCAATATGTTACATTGTATTCGATAGTTAAAATTTACTGGTAATATTGCCATTAGGGGAAATGCATATAAGCAATATTTTATGGTGTGCCAACTTACTCGCTATGATAGATGTCAATATTTAGTTTACCTTCCGACTCTCTTCAATAAATTAGGTTAGACATGCTTACATAAATAGTTAAATGTATCTAATTATTATATCATCTAGAGATTGTTCGCGAATAACTTGATAAAGACAATTAACAGCAATACTTTGTTAGAATATGTATTCAGATCTATATTTACTCTAAGCATGTAGTGTGGGGACATTCTTTATCGATTTTTGATGCATCAATATTTACAATATAATTCATGTTTCACCGTTTCGAAAATGATTTATAGTTGCTAAAACAGCACAAATCTATCTATAAGTTAACAAGAGTAAGTCTCAGGACGCTAGCAAAGTAAGATATGTCTCAATAAACAAATGCTTTCTCTTTAAATATATCAATCCGTATTCATATATTCAACTCTAATCGGTTGATGTTAGTTTGTTGCACGCATACACACACATATACAAATATCCGCTCATGAGAACCTGCACACTGAAAGAGGCACAGACACACAAGAAATTATACACACATGTATAGAATATGATGTAATCTTCCAAATACTACCTCAGCCTTCACGTTCTCGAAGGTTCAAACGATCGGAGTATACAAGTAGAAGGCAATATACATGGAAATATATCTAATAGAGTCATCGAAATAAAATTTGATATACAAATTGCGATATATATCTGAAAACTCATATTTTGCCGATATCTTTGTGTAAATTGGCATGCTAGGTCTCGATTTCAATCGATTCAACAACTGGATTCATGAAAATCAGGGGTGTATTTCAAGGAGCCTCAATTTCTAATAAAATATACTCACTCTACTTTATGTAGTGAGTACTCTCTTTGCAATATACAAACCCAATTATGCATATATCATTCCTTAATATGTCGCATACTGTATAGTGTTACATAATCTGAAAAAGCTGGAAAGTCTTTGAAAATTTTCTGTAAATATTTCGAGATATCATTTTAAAAAGAACACTTTATATTCGTTGTTTAAAAGACTGATCAGCTAATCAAGAAATTATAAAGATGACATCATTTCTATACATGTAACAAGGTTAACCAAAGGTTTAAACACTTAGCTTCAGATGTCGTAAAACTATGTACATACAACGAACTAGCGAAAAACCCGTGTCAACGACGGTTTTCCCAGGTTTGTTCATTTACGTGGGAGTTCTGGGCAAAATGTTATAGTGCATTGCCATCCTTGGGACATAAGTAATGGGTGTGTAAAGTTTGGTGAAAAGAGGTTCAGAATTGTGGAAATGTATGCGTTAGTCAATATAGCCTAATCTGAAAACATGTTGGAAATATTGAACGTGATGGAAATGACGTGTAAAAATTCATGCAGCAATTAAAAAAAACAAAAAAACAATTAACCATACGTTTTACTAAACTTTATCATCCTTGAATATATCAATATTTCTCCAGTTCAAACTCAGAAGTATTCGTAAAAGTGGAATCTGTCTCATTCCAATATAAATTAATGTAAGTAATACTCATGAAATAGGGCCCTTTTGCACTTTCTATGTCATTAATTTAGAGGCGTATGTAATAGCCATCTGCCGATAATTTCTTGATTAGATGATCGCTCTTTTAAACAATGAAGCACATTTAGTGTTTCATGGAAGATCATTCAGTCCGTCAAAAATATATTTTGGATTCCATCATTGTTTTAACCTTTAAGAATCTATGTTGCCGTTTTAGAATAATGTTTCATCAAACATATATTAGTTCAAATAGTTAATAAGTATTTTGTTATATGAATACAGAGGAGTATATTGTCTTTTTAAAATACATTGGCGTGAATATCGAATAATGACATGAATGTAGGAAACCATTCATACTTATGATAGTCCGATTTATATTAAATGAACTGGTCATCTACCTATTTGTTTTAGTTCATATTCTATTAATATGATTGTCTTTTTACTAAGTAATGGGTTCATCTAAAAGTATAAATTAAAAAGACCTCGAGTGATTTCTAAGATATTATCCTATATGTAGCCACTTGTTGGTCCTGCCTTAGTAAGAAAACTATTAACGAGGAATTACATTACATTGTTATTAAATAACACACATAATAATACGAAAGAAAATTAATTTAATAACATCTCCAAGATTAAATGAAGCTTATCGTCTCACGAAGAGCTACTTAACGGTGACTATAATCACGGCAATAAGAGATTAAATGCACTGGAGTCGAAAACAAAATGCACTATATACAAGGATCATAAATATTAAGAAATGCAAACAGAGAAGACGAAATATTCATTTCTACTCTTCGCAAAAGACCCGAAACTTTTGGGGGAGAGGGCCAGGTGATTAGATCGACCCCAGTACGCAACTAGCACTTAATTTATCGACCCCGAAAAGATGAAAGGCAAAGTCGATTTTGGCGGAATTTGAACTCAGAACGTAAAGAAAGATTAAATAACGATAAGCGTTTCGCCCGGCCTGCTAACTTTTCTGCCCTCTCGCTGCCTTTAGAGAAGACGAAATATTCTTTTGTACTCTAGGCACAAGGGCCGAAACTTTTGGGGGAGGGGGCGAGTCAAATAGATCGACCCCAGTACGCAACTGGTATTTAATTTATCGACCCCGAAAGGATGAAAAGCAAAGTCTATCTCGGCGGAATTTGAACTCAGAACGTAAAAACAGACGAAATACTGATAAGCATTTCGCCCGGCGTGCTAATGTTTCTGCCCCACACCCGCCGCCTTTAGAGAAGACGAAATATTAACAGATAAAATAGTTCTTACAGTGTAAAAGTGCCTCCTAATATTGTCGGAATTTTTAGGAATATATAACAAAATATCTATGGTAAAAATAACCTTAAGTCACTAAGACGTGCACAAAGTCATTCACTGGTTCCATAGTTAATCCAGGATTGAAAGTTCTATCTGCATTGTTAGTATTTTTAGTATCTATACAGTGGAGAGCTCTAATATTATTATTGAAATACGCTCTCATATCCTAAAACTACCGTCATTCTCATAATACTGGAAGGATCTGGTGATATCACCATAAAAGATACACATTTCTCCTCCAAAAAATCAGACATTATTCATCACAATCTTTAGTTTTCAATCCAGTGCTTAAAAGCAAATGGCAGTGACACATTTATGTGACTCATCCTAAAGAATGGGATGTGTATTATGAAGCAAACGCATAAGTAGAGATGCTCTGAAAGTTGATTTGTAGATATCGGTATCTGAACTGTGAGTGAGCGAAGATTGGTTTGAAGCATTTTACAATAATGCCACATGATACTGTAGCAATTTCTACGTCGCTAATTTTATGTGCTTAAAACGACACATTGAATCTAGGATACCGTATCGTTAACGCTTGCTGCATAATTTTATATAATTAATTACCCTTCATCTATATCCAGTTTCGTTCTTTTAACAATTTCCCATATGATTATTTTGGTCATCATTTAGGAAGTCGATCCGTTTCCTTAATCGTATCTTCGTATTTTGGGACATCAATCAATTTTACACAATGCTTAGGATCAGTAACACGAAACAAATATTGTTCTTGGATATTTCTTATGAAAGATGATTGTAAATTGTAGATAAAATGAAAATACCTGTTAAACTGTAGGTAAGCTTTTAAAATGGTGCAAAAATGCTGTGCAATCCTAAATGCACAGAAAGAGGTAAAAATTCAGTTTATTTCTATAATTCTACCAGAATGCACAATTCTGATGTCTATGCAACATTGTTCCAACTTTTGTCATTTTCTGAAAGATTAAACCTCAGATAAAATATCAGATGTAATATTAATGATATTACACAAATCATAACAATTTGCTGCAGCTGCCGTTTGTGCAACAACCTAACATTAAACAACAGCCTCTATGAAGGCTGCAGTATTTATATTCTGCCAATAACTGCAGAGGTTATTTCACTGTGTCTCAATGCACTCTGCCGGGATTTAGATGTTTTAGGTAAATATATTGGCATCCATTCAACAACAGGATATCTTTGTAAATTACGTAAACGAAACAATATCCCGCTAAAGATAGGGAATAAAATATTGGGTTGGTGCATAATTATTGCGGCGATTTTTGAACAGATATTATACAACCAAAACAATATTTAACAAAAATACCTTTAAATGAGGATTTGACCGTCTGCCAAACAAATGGGAAGCAGCAATTGAAGTAGATGATGAACATGTTCCGGAATAATCATTTAAAGTTGTTTTTGTTACATGTTGATATTATTTTTGCTGAATAAAATTTTTTGAAAAAAAAGCTGCAATAATTATGCAACAACCTAATATATGAGCAATTTAAAAATTAAAAGGTGTCGAGCTGGCAGGATCGTTAGGACGCTCGGCGAAATGATTTGTGATATTACGTCTTCCGCTACGTTCAGAGTTTAAATTGTACCGAGGTCGACTTTGACTTTCACCCTTTTGGGGTCGATAAAATATGTACCAGTTACGCACTGGGCTCGATGTAATCGACTATACCCCTTCCTCCAAAAATGTCAAGCGTTTGCGCCTAAAGTAGAAATAATTTTAATAATTAAATATCTTAGTAGATTCATTGATTTAGAGCACCAAAATCTATAGCAAACTTCTGCGGTGAATACAGTTCTATATTTAAGAGATGAGGAATTCAGTACATTATTTACATTCGACGGATATTTGTCCTCATCTTGTTTGTTGTTAACACAACGTTTCGGCTGATATACCCTCCAGCCTTCATCAGGTGTCTTAGGGAAATTTCGAACCTGGGTTTTCATTGATAAGGTATTTTTCAATGGGCATATGGCGTAGTGCTTAAAAGGCGCGGGCTACTGACCCCAAGATTCCGAGTTCGACTCGAAGCGTTTACCTGAACACTAATAATAATAATAATAATAGTAATAATAATAATAATAATAATAATAATAATGATATCAAAAAACACCTTAGAAATGAGAACCCAGGTTCGAAATTTCCTCAAGACAACTGAAGAAGCAGCCGAAACGTTGTGTTAACAACAAACAAGATGAGGACAAATGTCCGTCGAATATAAATAGTGTAAATCATGTAAATAATATTCTGCGGTAAAGTTGTAAATTAATTGATACAGTCGAATATATACATCAGAGATAATCTATTAACGAAATGAAGTGACCTTATTCAACATTAATATGCATTTAGCCCTGAAATCTATGGAACACTGCAATAACAATCAATAATACTTTCAGCATTTTCAATGCTTGTGGAAGCAGAAGTATTCTTTTCTGGAGAAATTCTGTGATAATATTTTTGGCAAGTAGGATTTCCAATGAGCGATTGTGGTTTTTTTAAATTTCTTGCTTTTTTCTTGGTACGCAGATCATCTATCATACAGAAATAAGTTTGATTATCAACAAAACACACACATGCACGTGCGCAGACACACACGCACGCATGTACACACATAGACATACACACATAGATACACGCACATACAAGCGTAGGCATGTGTTGCACATGCGAATATATGTATGTGTGTGTGCTTTGTTTGTGTGTGTGCGTGTGTGTGTGTGTGTGTGTATGTATGCCTAGGTATGTAGGCATTACGAACAGGAAAGGCTGAGAATGTGAGCAAGCGACACAAATGAGCAGCTTTCCATTATATATATATATATATATATATATATATATATATATATATATATATATTTGTATTTACGTGTGCGTGTTTACATATAAATATATATGTATACTAACGATCAGCCATTTTGTCTGGTGTATATTTATATATACATACTATATATATATATATATATATATATATATATATATATATATATATATATATATATATATATATATATATATATATATACTATATATACATGTATACCCATATACTGTATATATAAACATATATACGTGTATATACATATGTATCTCTCTCTCGATATTCTTATATATATATATATATATATATATATATATATATATATATATATATATATATATATATATATATATATATATATATGAATATGTATGTATATATACACACACATATATATATATATACACTCACCTGTATATTTGTGTGTGTGTGTATGTATATATATATATATATATATATATATATATATATATATATATACATATGCATATGCATCCAAACACACGCGCACGCATAGAAAGAGTTAAGGCAGAAAGAGAATGATAACCGTTGCCAGAGAGAACATTGACATGTTTTGTCAAGGAAAGAAACAAAAGAAACAGCTATATATTTCTGTTAACGATTCTTTACATTTAGCACATTACGTCCTGTGAGAGTGGAATTAACTCAGCTTCAAGGATTGATTATTTTCTTTTGTATGTTGATGTGGATTCCGGGCAATATTTTTCATGAAATTTTCTAGATATTTACGGTGTGTTTACTTGATGATATGCTACGCCAGAAGCGTATTGGCGGAGCACATATCGAAGATAGGAAACATTCCGAATAAAAGTGACAAAAAGAAAAACTAGTAAATAATACCTATCTTTGATACGAAGCGCACTCAGGTGCGCGGATGTTCATACACATATATATGCGTATATGCACATGCATTTTCATCAACAAATCTGTGCTTATATATATATATATATATATATATATATATACATATACATGCATATATCTATATGCATACATATATATCTATATACATACACATACATACGTACACACACATACATATAGACTGGAGATGAAGAAAAATGTTGGTCATTCCTCTAAGATCCTTATGAACAATTATAATTTGTGATGAGCCTATTTTGAACACTTTTATTTAAACTGTTGAAACACAAAGCCTCTCTTAACATTTTCTTATCATTGTCAAAGACTCTATCACTGTATTTCAATACTTGTATGTTAACTAATCTTTAACACCACAAAGGCTCCACGAAGCCTTGCACTTTATTTTTGAAAATAATTTTTTTAAAGAAATGAAACCGGTGAAGTCAATAAACATCTGTCAAAGACGTTTGCATTTTCAAATACTGTTCCCTATATATTATATCTATATCTATATCTATATCTATATATATATATACACACACAAATACACACTCACACACACACACACATACACACACATACACACACACACACACACACACACACACACATATATATATATATGTATATAGCCAATTCTTAGGATAAACAAATTAGATATATTAAATATAATAGTTTGATTATGAAATACGTAACATGTATGTATGTATACAGGCAAAATGAGAGAAAGTAAAGCGTAGAGACTTTCAGACGATGAATATTTAAGTATAATATAAATATATTTATAGTAATAGATCCAACTTGCACAGAGCTAATTTTTGTTACAATTGTTTCAGTAACGTTTTGGAAATTGCCCGTCATCATGCGCCTAAATACATTTCGCATAAAAATACAAAATAAATTACACAAAACTTGTTTAAATATATGCAAGGTTGAAATAATTGATAGAGGCCATTGCATCGGAGGTTTACAAAATTCAGCTGTCTTGCAGGAACCAAAATATAAGATAATATTCAAAATTTAGTTTTAGTAGGACCCCCCCCCCCCAACATTCCTATCAAAATTAAAAAGGACGGCAGCAAAACCAACAGAACTTAGGCTAATCGTTATCTCGACATTAACGCCACTACCACTACTATTATTATTACTACTACTACTACTACTACTACTACTACTACTACTACTACTACTACTACTACTACTGCTGCTGCTGCTGTGCTGCTGCCTCCACCACTACTAATACTAATCATAATAATAAAATAATGATAACGATAATCGTTTTTGCTAAAAGATGGAGGTTTGAAATTTGTGGGGAGGGGACTGGTCGATTACATCAACCTCAGTGTTTTACTGGTACTTAATTTATCGATCTTGAAATGATGAAATGCAAAGTCGAACACGGCAGAATTTGCGCTCAGAAAGTAGAGACGGGCAAAATGAATCTAAGCATTTTGCCCGACGTGCTAACGATTCTGCTTGAAAGTTTTGAGGCACGGTGTAAGTCGATTCCGCCGACTACAGTGTGTAACAGGTACTTATCTTATCGATCATCATTAGATGACAGGCAAAGCCGACCACGGCGGAATTCGAACTCAAAACATAAAGACGGACCAAAACAACCGCGAAGCATTTCGTCTAACCTCCTAACAAGTCTGCCAACAATAATAATAATTCTTCTTCCAAGAAGCACAAGGCCTCAAATTAGGGAGAAGGGATTAAGTCGATTACATTGATCCCAGTGCGTAACTGCTATTTAATTTATTGACCTCGAAAGAATGAAAGGTAGAGTCGAACCCGGCGGGATTGCAACTCAGTACGTAATGACGGACGAAACACAGCTAAGCATTTTGTCCAACATGGTAATGAGTCTGCCAACATTAATAATAATCCTTTCTACTCTAGGCACTTGGCCTCAAATTTGGTGTGTGTGTGGGGGGGGGGATAGTCGATTACATTGATCTCAGTGTTCAGCTGGTATATATCTTCTCGACCACGAAAGTGTGAAAGGCAATGTCAACCTCAGCCGTATTTGAACTCAGAACGTAAAGACAGGCGAAGTGATGCTAAGCAATTTTTGCAGTGCTGCAACGCCAAAAGAAGGTGGGGGAATGTGTTAATATGTATAAACTCCCACATTCATGAACTTACCATATGTCCAACCTACCAAGTATCAACAGAAACGTTCGGTTATTGTTGAATATATTAGAAAGTTATAGAAATACATTTAGTGATTTGTAACCTAGAACCACGCGAACAAGGAACAGAATAATCGACCATTCAAGCACTTCGGCACTCCATACATTTAGCCTTTTCTTCTTTATATTGATTTTCGTATTTCTTTACTGCCCACAGGGGGTTACACACAGAGGGGACATACAAGGACATACAAACGGATTAAGTCGATTATATCGACCCCACTGTGTTACTGGTACTTATTTAATCGACCCAGAAAGGATGAAAGACAAAGTCGACCTAGGCGGAATTTGAACTCAGAACGAAACGGCAGACGAAATACAGCTAAGCATTTTGCCCGGTCTGCTAACGATTCTGCCAGCTCGCCGCCCTATATTCTTTGTATCTTCTTTATATTCATTTTCTATTAAGCATTTAGAAATATATTCTATGAAGAAGCTGAGATAAATTATGAAATAATCTCTAATTGAAAATAAAATAAAATAATTATGCACTTAACTTCATATAAAACCTACACACACACACACATAGACACGCATACACTCCCATACACTCGCACATACTCGCACACAAATACACACATATATATTTATATATTTATATATGTATGTATATATAATTCATATATAATATGTATACATGTACATGAATATATATACATATAAATATATGCATATACATACATATACATATATATATATATATATATATATATATATATATATATATATATATATATATATATATATATATATATATATATATATATATATATATATATATGCATATATATATACATATACACACACACATATCTACAGATGCGTATGTGTATTAGTGTGAGTGTGTGTGTGCGCATGCGTTTAATATTTTCCTTAGAGAAACAAATGTTATAAATTGCTTTTTGCTCTCAATAATTTTCTTTTCTTGTGGATGAGCCAAGGAGGATTACGGAATGGAATTCAAGATATTAAAATAAGAAACATAATTCATTGGTTTGGTGAAATGAATTCCTACAGACGAGAAGAGCCTTTATCTTTGCACAAAAATAAATAAGTGTGTTGTATAATATAATTCCTACAAAAATTGTGCAGGTAAGAAGAAAGAATTGAAATACAGGAATATTGCGTTATCCTACCACAAGAAATACGCTCACACAGATACAGACACACATAAATACATATATACATATGCTCTGTGAAAGAATATTATATCTCATGTGTATGTGTATATATATATATATATATATATATATATATATGCATACACACACACACACACACACATACATACATATATATATATATATATATATATATATATATATATATATATATATATATATATATATATATATGTACGCATATATCTATCTATATCAATATCCATCTCCATATCTTTATGTATATACAGACACACAAACACACACACATAAACAAGAAGAACGAATCTGATCTCACCAATCTTGCCGTATTATACAATAATACAAATATTGATTTCTCAAAGCCATTGAAATGATACATTTCCAAAAAGCCTCTTCACAAATTTGCAAGCTTGATGAGAACGGCTTGAAATGAAAAAAATTACAAATTATAAACTAAAAAGACTCGTTCACTCCAATCTTGTTATTTTTTTAAACTCCATGGATACTTGTGTAGATTCAGTCAGATATTTCTTTGTTAAAGCAATCAATTTGCGAAGGACTGTCGTCTGTAATAGCCAATACGCGCGAATAAGTTGAAATCTAGGGTTAATACTCAAATGAATTTATATATATATATATATATATATATATATATAAATAATACAAAGAATATGTATGCATGTATACATACATATATGTACATACTTACATCTACATGTCTATATAGATGCCTATCAGGGTACAGGGCGTTAGAAAAATGAACTACAGACAACGGAATAGAGGCTACTTTTACGCTTTATTCTTCTATTTTACAATTATGCTCTATTTTATTCTTTATAAGCTTGAATTTTATTATATGGATGATAATAATAATAATAATAATAATAATAATAATAATAATAATAATAATAATAATAATAATAATAATAATAATAAGAGGAAGAAGAAGAAGAAGAAGAAGAAAAAGAAGAAGAAGAAGAAGAAGAAGAAGAAGAGAAAGAAGAAGAAGGAGAAGAAGAAGAAGAAGACGAAGAAGAAGAAAAAGGAGAGAAAGAAGGAGAGAGAGTAGAAGAAGAAGAAGAAGAAGAAGAAGAAGAAGAAGAAGAAGAAGAAGAAGAAGAAGAAGAAGAAGAAGAAGAAGAAGAATAGGACATACCAGTATGTACAACCTGGATCATGAAGGCTACTAAGCCAGATATTTTTGTGAAAGACAAAAGCAATAAAGTCTCTTTATTGATTGGTATGAGCATACCCTGTTACCATAATAACTCGGCAAAAGAATTTGAAAAGCTCAGAAAATAGAAAGATTTACTAATCGAAATTGAATAGATGTAGCATCTCAAGATGGTTACGATACCAGTGATTGTAGGAGCACTTGGAATAATTGAAAAAAGGACCTGAAAATTATCTAAGAATGATATCTGGCTTACCATCCATGCAGGTAGTGAAAACGATTGCCTTAACTGGTACGTCACACGTACTGAGAAGAGCATTGTGCCTGTGAATTTTATTTCCTTTTATTTCTTTCATTTTTTGTTTACATATTTAAGTTTTTCCTTTTTTCACTCTGTCTTTCTTCCCCTTTTTTTATCTATCATATGACTTTGTTAATGAACAATCTGGTGCGGTTATTTTAATGGCCTACCAATGTATAAAGTGCGTTTTTCTTTCCCAGGTGTCAGGAAGATACTCGGCCAGAAAAAGAATAAGAATTGAAAGATGATGATGATGAAAATAATAATAATAATAATAATAATAATAATAATAATAATAATAATAATAATAATAATAATAATAATAATGATAAGACAATTTTTACATTGGAATATATGTAAACACTACAAAATCTGCGCTCTGCATGCTGGTATGAAAATTTTCATACTAGTCGTTGAAGGTAAAAATGTCATTATCAATCAGGTTTTTCCAGTCAACACCGACAGAACGATCCAGGCGACTCGATCTGACATAGTCATTAAAGACAGGGAAGAGAATACTTGTACGCTAATAGATGTAAACTTTCCCACTGATAAAAATGTAATTGTAAAGGAATTTGACAAATTAAGTAAAGATAAGGACCAGGAAATTGAAATACAAAAGATGTGGCATCTCAAACCGAGAACTGTCCCTGTTATTGTGGGTGCCCTAGGTATGATAAAAAAGGGATGTCAGAAACAGCTAGATAACATCCCATGAGAATCATGTACTGATAAGTATTGACCTCATCCTTAGAAAAAAACCTTATCAATTTAAATGCATGTTTTATTTCATGAAGATATTTCGCTACTGTCCCTGTCACTTCCCCTCCCGAAATTTTCAGTCATACTGTAACATCTATTATCCTTCACTCGCTCTAGGACGCTGGCTGGGTGTGACTCCGTGAGTGAGTGTAACAAACATGCAGATTAAAAATAAATGATAATAAATATAATTTGAAAACCCTAATCTTATTTTGCTGGGTATGATGCAAAGTGTCAGCTGTCCACAGTCAACTTAGTCTGCCAGTTGTGGACAGCTAACATTTTCCATCCATCATACACAGCAAATCAAGTTGAGAGTTTATCAAATAATAATATTTCCAACTGTAAATTCCAGCTATATATATATATATATATATATATATATATATATATATATATATATATATATATATATATATATATATATATATTAATAAAATACAGGGTAGCAAAGAAAATTTTAGAAATTTTATTTTACCACCAGTGGTCTAGCGGGGGTAAAAAAAAACAGTCAATAGACTATGTATTATTCATTTAAAATACAGAGATGCCTGTAATAGGACATCTAACCCGCTAGAAATAGCAGCAAGACTACATACCACAAAAAGTAGGGATAATTTCATTCCCTTTCGAAATTATCCCTACTTTTTGTGGTATGTAGTCTTGCTGCTATTTCTAGCGGGTTAGATGTCCTATTACAGGCATCTCTGTATTTTAAATGAATAATACATAGTCTATTGACTGTTTTTTTACCCTCGCTAGACCACTGGTGGTAAAATAAAATTTCTAAAATTTTCTTTGCTACCCTGTATTTTATTAATAATGATAAAAAAATTTTTGGGGCTAATTTCTGATTTAAAATCGGCATTTGTGTATTTACTGCCGAATTAGGTAAACCGCAAATACGCGGTAAATTTGGAAAATTAGATATTCGAATATGAACCATGCTCTCTATTTGACTCGTATCTCGAATGTTGTCTGGTCATTCTGCTGATGATAGTCCGACCTTTTGTGAGATATATAATTTTTATCTTACTAAAATTGACTTGAAACCATGGTACAGAATATAGATCGGTAAATGTTTTTATTTTTCATTCCCTTTCGAAATTATCCCTACTTTTTGTGGTATGTAGTCTTGCTGCTATTTCTAGCGGGTTAGATGTCCTATTACAGGCATCTCTGTATATATATATATATATGTATATACGTATCTATACATTTGCACACACATATGTATGTATATGCATGTCTGTGAGGGTGAATGTGAAAATTTGAGAGAGGAAAATAAAAAGATAGCAGGAAGAGAATTTGTGAGAGATTTAGTGAGATTACCCCTGTGAATTGGTAAAGCGAAAACAGAATGCCTCTATATATGTTTTACTGATGGCACTTAACATTCTGGTGCAATTAATTCTACATTTGCTTCTATCTTTATTTGTCTTTATTATGTAACCTTTTTATGCAGCCACTAATTTATTTTCCGTGCAGAAATGTATGATTTACTGTCTTTTCCTTCTCAACTTCTCTTAAAACTATTCGTTCTCTCTCTCTCTCTCTCCCTCTCTTTCTCTCTCTCTCTCTCTCTCCCTCTCTCTCTCCCTCTCTTTCTCTCTCTCTCTCTCTGTCTCTCCTTCTCTCTCTCTCTTTCTTTCTCTCTGTCTGTATGTCTCTCTCTCTCTCTCTCTCTCTCTCTCTCTCTCTCTCTCTCTCTCTCTCTCTCTCTCTCTGTCTCTCTACTTTCAGCAATATGTTTTCATTTCTGTCTGTGTTTTTCGTAACCGTTTTCCGATGTTATTGATATTCAAAGAGAGTATTTTGAGCAACCATATTTCTTTCTACGGAACGGTTATTTTTTTCTTCTCTCTTTTCCATACCTGCCTAGATCCATATACCAAAGTTATAGACAAACTTGCTATATTTAATTTATTTTTTTCCCTACTATTTGCTATGGTGAATTTACTCAGGCACAAAACTACACAATAATAGGAAATGGAATTGAGGTAAGCTTAGTAAAGTAAATGATGTGAAATTGTTTCAATCATCGGCGTCGTAATGAGCTTTCTCAATCCGAGATGTTGTCCAGCCCGCTCCATTTACATGCATTTCTTCTTCTCCTATCACGGGATCTCAGCTGGTGAAAACCCAGATTTCTTTAAAACATTTGATAACATTCATCCGTGATTTAATTTTTGTTTTATTTTTACAGATGGTAGTCAGTTTTCTCTTTCTCTTTTGACGCTTGTCATTTGTGTCATGCAGAAAAAAGCTCCGCAGTCAAGACCACAGATATGGTGCCATTGCCCTCTATCATTCCCAATAGTTGCAAACTCCTTTGTTTGTCTGTTGCAGAGTGCGATGTGTCGATATGTGCAGTAGTAGGGTAAATAAGGTGAGAATATTTAAGTAGAATAATTTCATCGATTCGGAATACACACACCATAGATTTTGTTCTGCAATATTGAAGATCATTTGCTAAAGGAAACTTGCCTGTAGATGCAAGTGTTTGTCTCTACAATCTTACATAACAGGGATCAAGTTTCCAGCGCTAAAATATTGTCTTCGGGGATATCCAGATAAATTTTGTGATAAAATATACACAAAACCTTTATTCAACCATAAAACTCATAGCAATATAATAATTTACACAACTTCTACCTTTGAAACGATAGTTTGTTTAAACAACTAGACTGTTTCTATAATATATGATACTATGGAAACAGTCAAGCTGTTTAAACTCCAAAGTTATTTCATATTTCGTTTATAGCTTTCCATATTTTACATTTTTTTCTCCACTCTTCTATCCTGCCTTGTTTTTATGTATTTATTCAATTATGATAAGGATTTTTAATATCATTTTTCAATAGTATCGCTGTTTTTTTTTTTCGTAATGATATTTCTTTTTTCGCTTTCTCATAATATCCTTCTATTACGTAATATCAATATTTTTCCCCCTTATATTAAATGTCCTCCAGTTGGCAGTGCAGTTTGTCATACAGTTCTGCATACCAATTTATGACTAATGTCATAGATTCACTTCTATATATTTTCCTATTTTACATGATATTTGGATAATTAAAAACGCATTCAGCATGGGAGGAAAAATATTATTTGTATTTTGTATTCTTCCCTACATTATTCGATATGAAAACAATTTCCTTATTTCAATTATCTTTTGCGTTTTTACAGGCTTTTACTCGTAGGTCATTTGCCACGCTCTGCATCGCGCAGAAAGTTTTTAAGCGACCACACCACGTAACTATTTCAGTATGGTACTTATTTTGTCTATCTCTTAGCACACACACACACACACACTCCTGTATATATAGATGTACATGTATGCATATATGATACAGCATAGTGCATACATACATATATGTATATATGTGTGTATGCGTGTATGTGCGTGCGTGCGCACACGTGTATTGATTGTCTGTTATCAATTGATCGAAATATTCAAGCAACTTAGCACCTGGTTTGCTTGCGCAGGATATCGGATTAATATTTAGTATGATAGAAATAGAAGTAATACCGTAAGTTAATGACTAAGAAATATGAACAGGATTTTGGTAACGATAATTCTTTACGATTAATTACAGATGCTGAATTTCGCCGAGTCGTGCAGAACACTAAACGTGACCTTTTTTTTTAACCTTTTCGTTCTTCTAACAACTGTGGCTAAGTGAAACGTATCGTCTCAGTAGCGTTTGTACTAGAATGTGTAATGTATTACAAGAATGTAACATGGTTGCTGAGACAACTGCAGCTGTTTCGGAAAAAAAAATTGCTTGTTTTCTATTTTTATTCATCCAATCATGTGACACGATTTTATCGGGTAACATTTCCCTACCCTTACATCATTTATCGTGTAGCACACACCTATTAATCCATTCGTTTAAAACTTTATCGACATGGCCAGCTGACATCTCCATACATTGGCTCTTTTTATGGGGTTAAATGTTTCACCATGGGACGCCTGTTTTTAGTGCAATTTTATTCATTTAAATCGTGAACAACAGGAAGTGAAGTTTACCATTTTACATTTCATTTTGGAATTGCAGCATTTTTCGTTCATTAATAAAACCATTATCAGAGCACAATATCATTATTCTTTCCTACGTCATAGCATTATTTGGCAACGAGGCTGATATAGAACGTACTGCAGATCTTATTAGCTTGTTGCGCATGCAACAAAAGACCTTGGAAATGCAAGAACAACGTGACACGCAACATTTGGATATTTTAACAGCGTTAGCATCTATGTTTGTGCAATCAAATCCAACTACATCAACTAAGAATCAGAGCAGCATCACTTCAAAAGTTTCCGACAAGCAAAATGAAATAACTTTTGCAACCTCGTATAATTGTTATCAACTTCTTCATCGGAAATGTTACATCGGAACTATATGATTCAAGTAAGGTGAGGTAAGTCTACTATTGCGAAAGTTAGACATTATTGAATATAACAAGTAGTTTGACTTAATATTAACCATGGTGAATCATCTTCATTGTTTAATATCAGATATAAATGTTTGAAATTAGAAAAAAAGTCGAGAAGAAAATTTTATTGCATATGCTGGGCATATAAATAAAGAAGGCGAAAATTTAATTAAAAGACAGACAATTACTGACGACCATTTAAGAATTTGGCCTGATATCACCAAGCTATGACGATATAAGAACTCATGTCTTGGCGAAATTGAACTCATCAGACGATATTAATTTACGACAAGTAACCAGTGAATACCAACAACTAGTGAATATCAATCATGATTAGGCGTCGAGGAGCTGACAGAATCATTAACACACCGGGCAAAATGCAAAGCGGAATTCCGTCTGTCTTTAAGTCCAGGTTCTGCTCAGATCGATTTTGTGTTTTATACTCTCGGGGTCGATAGCATAAGTACCAGCTGAGGACTGGGGTTGATGTAATCGACTTATCTAATCACCCGAAATTACTGGCATTGTGCCAAAATTTTAACCAATATTCAGCACGAAACTCAAATGATACAAAATTCCATAGGACATGAAATGGTTTCAACCACAAATGCAGTTACCGCAAAGAAACAAAGCTGGTGTTCGCCGAATTCTCAACGTTGCCCACCAATGGCATGATAGAACTGTGCTGAGTTCTTACAAGAACAAAAACTATCCCATATGTCACAAAATTATGGACATAAAAATGGTTATGACTACCGTGATGGTCATACAAGTAACACAGTAAAAATTACTGAATTCGATTCAACTTCTTATTCTACGCCGCACTTGAAGGGAAACCACTTCAAAATGGAAGTATATTACTGTACAGATAGATATGGATATGGTATACGTTTACAACGTCACACGGAATGTGATATTACCATAGTTTCTGAAGAAACATGGCATAAAATCAGCAAACTAGCCTTTATCAAGTAAACATGTGCCAATGCTTCCTTTTCTATTTGTGAATATTCCTTTTCAGCATTTGTTAGACTTCGAGAAGCATGCATAACTTGCTTTAATAACTCATTAACCATTTTATCTAAGAGTGCCGCTCCTATTCCATAATGTGACGCATCTGCACAAACAATAAGCTATTTACTTGGATAAAAATGGGTCAATATGAGATCGGAAGATAATATTTCTTGGAATTTCTCGAATGAATTTTGATATTGCGGAGACCAGTCCCATTCTTCGTTGCTAACAAATAATGAGCATATTGGATAAGTTATTAAATGTCGTAGGTATAGTTGACTAGAAAAACTCTGCTGTAACAATCTACAGCCATTGTCTCAAAGAATAATTGTTTAAAAGAGCTTAAGAGACATTCTAGGCTGTCTGCGCATGATTTCAAAGGAGTCAATCAGTCTTGTGCTTACATAATTACCGATATTGGAGTCCAAAATAATCCTTTCTACTATAGGAACAAGGCCTGAAATTTTAGAGGAGTAGAACAGTCGATTACATCAAACTCAGTGTTTCACTCGTACTTAATTTATCGAAAACTCGAAAGGCAAAGTCGACCTCAGGGGAATTTGAACTCAGAACGTAAAAACGCTAAGCATTTTGTTCGATGTGCTAACGATTCTCCCAGCTCGCCGCCTTACTTGAGTTCATAATAATGCTACTTTATTTTCACGCCTATCAACAAACGAAAAATTTAATATGTGAACAGATAGGAGGTTGGGGGATCGCTAGAATTGTTATTCGCTTTGACGGTTAATATTGAGTGATCAAATCTCACCTATGTGGAATTTACCTTTCCTGCTGGGTCATTAACAATGTTTGAGGCTTTGGGGCCGGATTCCAGTCTGAAAATTAAGTGCTGACTTTTTCCCACCATTCACGGTCTTGTTGAAATAATCACAGGTATTGCTTTTTCTTCTCTGGATATGCATTAAGTTGTGTGTGTGCGTGTGTGTGTGTGTGTGTGAAAGAAAGAGTGTGTAAGAGTGTGTGTGTGTGTGTGTGTGTGTGTGTGTGTGTGCGCACATATATATTCACATCGGCCGTACCAATATACAAGACACCACTTCAAATTAACGTTGTGGTGTTCACAATTTTAAAACAATATGAATTACATTTTATAGAAGAGAAACTCTAACAGTGAAGTGTGAGGTGTTAGAAACTTTAATTTACTCAACACAGCTCTCACTAAGCTCCGTTATTTCCGTTTCTCCCACAAACGTTTGAACAGCATAAATGTTATTAACGAAGGCGGTATTTTAAATTCCAGAGTAGAAACTGTAGCAAATTGATGTCGGAAATATCAGCGTTTATTACAAATCAAACTATATATTCGTCTATAGAGTCTAGTTCTTAACCTTAACTTATAATCCCAGTGTTTCTTATTAGGAGGTTAATTCTCGTGCGGAGTGGGTTGTGAAGTATATGAAAGGAGAAGGAAACTTCTCATGTTTAATAAAATTAAACATCATGGCGACGATAGGAGAATTATGTGAAATAACAGTACTCTTGAGAATTCCTCAGTTATTTTGAAAGTTGTAAGATAGCTGGGAGATTACAGAGATCCATGAAGTATATAATTGCTTTTGAAATTATAATTTGTGTCAACATTTGATGCTTTAGATGGTGTAAAATTCCATACACGTATAAATTGAATACGTTCCATCAGGTGATCACATCTTTGCATACTAGAGTCCTTGATATTTGCTTGTCGCTTCTTCTGATTCGAGAGATTTTATCTCTTACTTTTCCCTTTACGTTAAAATTTTACTAATTTTAGATATACAAGGAACCGAAGGCATCTGCAATATTATTCTGTCACAGTACAACGATGTTGGTTAATCTTTAACAAATCTCATCTTGCTATACAGCAGACATACTTTCATATTGGAAAAATGTTCATATGGCTAGACTTAAATATGCAGACCTAGAGAACGAAATAGTTCAACTGCCTCCATGAGTCATGGATTCTGAAAACATAGGCATATGTTACGAACAGAGGTGATATTGTCTAAGAGCTCTTCTTAAGCATGTAGTTCTAGGTTCGCTGCCACTGCATAGCATCTTGGGTAAAAACAATTCTACTATAGCCGAACATTGATAAATGCTATGATAGACACACACACACAAACACACGCACACACACACACGCGCACACACACACACGCGCACACACACACAGAGGCACACACACAAATATAAATATCGTGGCACTTTGTCATTTACGATTACAAGGGCTCCAGTTGATTCGATCGACGGAACAGCGTGCTAACATGATTATATTCAATAGAGAAGTCATCCATATTCTTTCTCATAAATTATAACGTGTCACTCCGTTAGTTACGACAACGAGGGTTCCAGTGGATCCCATCAACGGAGCAGCCTGCTCGTGAAATTAACGTGCAAGCGGCTGGGCACTCCACAGACACGTATACCCTTACTGTAGTTCTCAGGGTTATTCAGCGTGACACAGAGTGACAACGTTGGCCCTTTTGAATACAGGTACAACAGAAACAGGAAGTAACAGTGGTGAAAGAGTAGAGCAGAGTTAACTACACCCCGCTGTGGAGCTTTAGGTGTTTTCGTTCAATAAACAGTCGCAGCGCCGGGTCTGCAAATCGAAACCGTGATCCTACGACTGCGAGTCCGCTACTCTAATCACTAGGCCACAAATATAAATATATATATATACATATATACATAAATTCATACTCACACACATACATATATACATACGCACACACATATATATATGTACATACGCACACATACATATATACATACATACATGTTCATGCACACACACACACACTGATCAACATACATGCGCACATACAAACAAAAAGAACGCAGATCGGATAACGGACAGTGTCCACGACTATGGAACAGGTTGCAAGACACAATGGAAATTTTAGAAAAAAATTATTTTTTCTAAAACTTGAACGGTGAGCGTGTTAAATAATAAAGCACTGAAAGAGAATGACTCTTTCCAGACACAAGAAGGTATATATATATATATATATATATATGTGTGTGTGTGTGTGTGTATGCATGTATGTATGTACGTACGTATGTATGTATATATATATATATATATATATATATATATATATATATAAACAATATATGAGTATATGCATATATATGTACATGTATGTACATACCTTCATCTACATGTACATATAGATACAAAACCGGGTACATGACGTGGCAAAAGAACATGGACAAAATGATAAACAATGTACAACAAACAAGCAAGCCATATAGAAACATCTCTTTCATCAGCTGCCACCATTAAAACACCGGCTTTTCGAAAAATAAAGGCAGTACGCATCGTTGAAATGGTTCTTCCCACGAACACAAATTAAATTATTTTCGTGGAGGGTAGTGGCGAACGGAAAACAAGACAGGAAAACGAAACAGTGAATAAAGAAACAAGCAAAAAGGCAGTACAGCCAGACGTGAAGTGTGTATGTATTGAACGCTGTGAAGCACGAACAGGAGGAGCAAAGAAGTACGTGCGAGCTTGGAGAGTCCAAGAACGAAAAGAAATAGCAGCCGGACACACGTGACCAGCGTTGTGTAACGAGAAAGAGTAGGAGAGGGAAAAGAAGGGGAGGAAGTAGAATAAAAGTGAGCAACAAGAGGTAGAGAGGGAGAGAGATAGTAGTAGTAACGGTGAGAGGCGAATGACGAGCAATAAGAGATAGAGAGAGATAGTAGTGACAGGGTGAGGCGAAGAACAGTAGAGGGAAGAATGAGAGGGGGAGATAGATGTAGAGATAGAGAGAGTCACGTTAGAAAAATAGTTAAAACCTACTGTATAAAGGTTAACGCGTGCGTTCTGTAGTGATACAAACAATATATGAGTATATGCATATATATGTACATGTATGTACATACCTTCATCTACATGTACATATAGACACAAAACTGGGTACATGACGTGGTAAAAGAACATGGACACAATGATAAACAAGGTACAACAAACAAGCAAGCTACATAGAAACATCTCCTTCATCAGCTATGTGTGTGTGTGTGTGTGTGTGTGTGTGTGTGTGAGTGTGTGTTTGACTTTTGCAATTGAATCCGACTTTTACACCTAAATCATAGATATCTTTCAATATTGGTAGATATTCGCATTCATATTTTAAATTCGATTTTCATGAAAGCCTTCGGCTCTTTTGCGAATTTGAATTTAAATTTTGCCGAGTTTAAATTTTTACTCATTTTTTACTCATTTTCATAATTAAATTTTACCTTTCAAATTTATATTTTTTTAAAAATGTGTATATTTACATTGCATTTAATTATATTATACTAATTTATTGTACAGTTTTCTTATGTTAATATGCAATACACCAGACAGTTTTTAATATATTTGTATGTGTATATACGTTACAGTGTGTGTGTGTATATATATATATATATATATATATATATATATATATATATATATATATTAGGGACAAAATCCAAACTTACAGGTAATTTTTTTCTTTTTTTCCTTTTTTTCTTTTTTCTTTTTATTAAACCTTGTATATTATATAAAGTTTAATCTTTTATACTTAATAATTTTTTTCTTTCCTAATTTTTTCATTCATAATTTTTTCATTCATAATTTTTGAATTCATATTTTTATTCTTACGTTTGTAGAAATAAATATTCTTGTATTTTTCTATTATTCAATTGATTTTTAATGATAATTAAATAAACGTTTTTAGCTTTAAATAGTATAGCTTTAACTATTACACCGGTTAAATATATACTAATTTTATCTTCATTATTATTTTAAACTTAAACTTCGTTCAAATTGCATTTAAAACAAAGATAATTTAAAACAATGATAATTTATGTAAGCTGTTTTTTGTATATAATATACATGTTATTATAATGGAGGAAGGGAGGATTATTGAATGGTTATTATTTTGATATTTTTAATAATCTTTCTATCTTTATAAAATAAGTATTTCATATTAATTCATTTGGTACTTATTGTTGGTTGATATATATATATCTAATTATTGTTCTACTTAAGATTTGACGATTAGCTATATTTTTGAATAGAATTTAATTTTCGATAATTTCAATTGATTTTAATCGATTTAAATTTCCTTTCTATTTGAAAATTAGTTATGAAACACGTGTAATCATTTTATTATGTTTATCTTATGATATTTACTTTGCTTTATATTATACTCATTTATTGTGCTTTTAATTGTTAATTTTTCTATATGTGATAGTGGATTTTCATCGATGAGTTCTTGAAACTTGGTCATTTTCCCTAAAACTATATATTATATATATATATATATATATATATATATATATATATATATATATATATAGGTTTCTTGTGAATATATGTATTTCCATATATATATATATGGAATATAACTTTTGGGGAATGGAAACTTCCAAATCTTTTCTCTCTCCCCCGCTATCTATTTTTCTATTTCTGTTTCTAGTTTTCTCTTTCCCTTTCTATTTTTCTCTTTATTTTCCTTTTTTTTTATTTCTCCCACCACTTATTATTTTCTGATTTTGTTTTTCTTTTTCTAGCTTACAATGACTAAGTTTTACACTTAGACATATGCATGGAGACGTATTATGAGTGTGTAAATATGTTCATAGATACCTATATATGCATTAGTATATATATATAGGTATATATTTATATATATATGTGTGTGTGTGTGTGTGTGTGTGTGTGTGTGTGTGTTTATGTATGTAGGCATGTACCAACGTTTGTATGGTTAGTGTATATATGCATATACAGGTGATTGGTATGTGTACGCATTAGTAAATTTATATGTATCTTTAAGATCCGAGTTCTTTGTAAGTGATTGTTTTTATTTTAAACGGACATCTTTTTAGTGAAATTTAAATTATATTTAACCATTAATTAATATACCCTGGGTATACAGGGTTTTTTTCCTCCCACGAAAGCTAATTTTTAATTTAAGGTTTTCTTCGACTCTAAATCATATGATTTAAATCGTAATTTTAATTTCAAATACAGTAATCCTCCGCCGAATCATTGTTCACCTATCGCAGTTTATTATTTAAGCTTACATGGATTCTTCCATAGTGTTGTTTTGCATTTATAATTAAATAACTATATACACAAATTATAAAGATAATACAAAAATATATACAGTACAGTACTGTTTCTACTTCGCGGATTTACACAAATTGAGGGTGTTTTGGGGTCATAATACCCGCGATATTACTGTAACCGGTTATTGAAAAGACAATTAGTTGAAAGGACCAATGAAACAATACCAATTTGAAATGTGTATCTATCAATGTAATTGTATATTTATACTTATAACCTTATTTTTGTTTCATTCTCAAAGAAAACTGTTCGACGAACAGGAACATGAAACTGAGTAACAGCTTTTGTAATGCCCTTGCAGGTTTATTGACAAAGTATATATATATATATATATATATATATATATACATAAATATAAACTTATTTGAAATGGATGCGTTGCGTTTA